>NW_027413131.1:600000-900000 GCF_048544455.1 Silene latifolia | reverse complement strand
GTTCACACAACGAGTCACAAGGACTAAAGAACTAGAACAAATGATTTACACAACGAGTCATAATGAATAATGAACTAGGACAAATGATTCACAAAACGAGTCACAATGACTAATGAACTAGAAAAAATGATTCACACAAGGAGTCACATTGACTAATGAACAAGGACAAATGGTTCACACAACGAGTCACAAGGACTAATAAACAAGAACAAATGGTTCACACAACGAGTCACAAGGACTAATGAACTAGAACAAATGATTTACCCAACGAGTCACAATGACTAATAAACAAGGACAAATGGTTAACACAAGGAGTCACAAGGACTAATTAACAAGGTCAAATGATTTACATAACGAGTCATAATGAATAATGAACTAGGACAAATGATTCACAAAACGAGTCACAATGACTAATGAACTAGAACAAATGATTCACACAAGGAGTCACATTGACTAATGAACAAGAACAAATGGTTCACACAACGAGTCACAAAGACTAATAAACAAGAACAAATGGTTCACACAACGAGTCACAAGGACTAATGAACTAGAACAAATGATTTACACAACGAGTCAGAAGGACTAATTAACAAGGATAAATGATTCACACAAGGAGTCACAATGACTAATGAACAAAGACAAATGGTTTACAACGAGTCACAAGGACTAATGAACAAGGACAAATGATTCACACAACGAGTCACAAGGACTAATGAACAAGAACAAATGGTTCACACAACGAGTCACAAAGACTAATGAGCAAGAACAAATGGTTCACACAATGAGTCACAAGGGCTAATGAACTAGAACAAATGATTTACACAACGAGTCACAATGACTAATAAACAAGGACAAATGGTTTACACAAGGAGTCACAAGGACTAATTAATAAGGTCAAATGATTTACATAACGAGTCATAATGAATAATGAACTAGGACAAATGATTCACAAAACGAGTCACAATGACTGGAGTGAAACTTCTAACTCGATAATTTAAGTAGAAAACTAAGGAAAGGAGCCTAAGTTTGCATGAAACAAACTTCAGATTAGGCGTGTCCCTAGGGACGGTTTTGGGTGATATGACTAACTCCGAACACAAAGCAATAGGATTAGACTCGATAGTTTAAAAGCACACAAGCAAGTAAACTATCAAACTCCAAGCACAAAGCAAAGGAGCTCTTCAAGCACAAAGCAAAGAAGAGATTTTAATGAAGAAAACTCATGTTTCTTACTTGGTTTTTATCTTAAGCAAATCTGAATATTACACTTGGGAACTTGGCTTATTTATAGCCCAAGTCCTTCTAATCTTAACCATCCAAATTACATCCAATGGCTATCATTAAACTACTTAGAAAACAATAAAAGTTGCTGAAAAATCTATCCTAGGCAGCCAAGAGCATCAACCAAGCAAGAACAATCCAAATGGTCTTCTCAAGGTCTTACAATGAAAGGGACATAAAAGCTATCCTAGGAACACACAATTGGAGGCTTCCTTAGTCCATTTTCGGCTGGTATAAGCCCTTGAGAGCAGCCCCCAAAGCTCTTACACAATTGTAAGAATGATAGTGACACTTTGGATCTTCCTTGAAAGCGACATTTGAGCTAACTCTTCAAAATAAAGAAAACAGCCTCCTAGGACTGATTTGGACGGTTTGAGCAGCTGAAAAACGTCCTAGGATGGTCTTCATGTGATTACTAAAAAGATGGGACCGATTGGAAGCAAACTAAGCTCGTTTGTTGAAAACCGATAAACCCGTCACTCGGTTTTGTCTTGTGATTTCATCTTAGCTCGGATCCTTATTTAAATAAAAGTCCCTAGGCAAAAAGTCTCAATATTCATTATAGAATTGAGACGTGACAAAGATTACCATGTCTTCTTAGACGGAATTTGAGTTAGACCTCAAATTGGACGAAGGTCCCAATCCGCGCCTCTAGCTCGGCCTCCTCTCCCGTTTCAACCTCCCCTTCTTGAAAAGGATTTGCCCTCAAATCCTCGACATCTTCATCCTCGAGGTCTTCATAAAACGGACTCAAGTCACCAATGTTGAAGGTTCCATGGACACCATACTCACCCTAAGATCGATTTTGTAAGCACTCGGACCAATTCTTTCCATAACTTCGAAAGGACCATCGGCTCTAGGCATGAGTTTGTTTTTCCTCTTTTGTGGGAACCTCTCCTTTCTTAAATGAACCCAAACAAGATCTCCGGGTTCAAAGTTCTTTGGATGACTCGGTTTCTTGACACGGTTCATATACCCCTCATTTGTTTTCTCAATTTGCTTCTTCACTTGGGCATGGATTTGGAGCATTTGTTCGACCCTTTTCTTGGCATCATAGTCGATGGAATTCCTCTTAATAGGTGCTAAATCAGTAGGCATAAGTGGATTAATGCCATAAACCACCTCGAATGGAGATTTCCCGGTGCTTGATGAAGGAGCTCGATTAAACGCAAATTCGGCTTGTGATAATTTGAGATCCCAATCTTTCAAAGACTTGCACACCGTGGCCCTTAAGATTCTGCCCAAGGTCTTGTTAGTAACCTCGGTTTGACCATCGGTTTGAGGATGATGGGAGGTGCTAAAAAGAAGCCTTGTTTTGAGCAATTTCCATAAGGACCTCCAAAAGTGACTCATGAACTTAGTATCCCGATCAGAAACTATTGACTTGGGTACACCATGTAGCTTGACCACTTCCTTTAGATACAAGTTAGCAACACTTGAAGCATCCTCGGTCTTTTTGCAAGCAATGAAATGAGCCATTTTGCTAAATCGATCAACCACGACCATGATGGAATCCTTGCCTCGTTGTGTCCTTGGCAAGGCCACAATAAAATCCATGCTAACATCCTCCCATGGCTGGTTTGGGACGGGTAGGGTTGTATAGGGACCCTTTTGAAAGGAAGACTTGGCTTGATGACAAGGAGCACACCTCTTGATCACACTTTGGACATCCCCAAGCATCTTTGGCCAAAAGAATTGCTCTTGGAGAATATCATATGTCTTTTGGATGCCAAAATGACCGGCAAGGCCATTTGAGTGAACTTCTTTAACCAACAAGTTTCTATAAGGTCCCTTGGGTATGCATAATCGATTCCCAAAGAACAAGAACCCTCCTTGACTCGAATACTTACTCCTCTTGCCCTCCTCACATTCTCGGCCCTCTTGGAGTATTTGCCACTCATCTTTGAAATCCGGATCTTCAATGTACAAATCCTTCATGTGTTCGAACCCTAATACCCTTTGTTCCATAAAACTCAACATGGTGAACCTCCTTGAGAGAGCATCGGCCACCACATTGTTTTTGCCCTCAATGTACTTGCTTGAAAAATTGAATGATTGTAAGAACTCCACCCATTTAGCATGCCTATGATTGAGCTTGTGTTGGCCATTGATATACTTGAGAGCTTCATGATCGGAATGCAACACAAACGGCTTTGGCTTCAAGTAGTGACTCCAATGGTTCAAAGCTCGAATAATGGCATAGAATTCCTTATCATAAGTTGAGTAATTGAGCTTGGCACCATTGAGCTTCTCACTAAAGTATGCTACTGGTTTGTGGTCTTGAAGTAGCACGGCCCCAACTCCAACTCCGCTAGCATCACACTCGACTTCAAATAACTTGTGGAAATTGGGTAATGCAAGAATAGGAGACTCGCACATTAAGGTCTTGACCTTGTTGAAGGCTGATTCGGCCCTATCATTCCAAGAGAACTCCCCTTTCTTCATACACTCGGTAATAGGAGCCATGATGGTGCTAAAATCTTTGATAAACCTCCTATAAAAGGAAGCTAAGCCATGGAAGCTCCTTACTTCGGTGATGGTGCTCGGTCTTGGCCAAGATTGAATAGCCTTGACCTTCTCTTGATCCACTAGAATCCCTTGATCACTAATGATGAAACCCAAGAATTGGACTTCCTTTTGCATGAATGAACACTTCTCCAATTTTCCATAAAGCTTATGCTCCCGAAGTGTTTCAAACAATACTTGTAGATGCTTGAGATGCTCTTCTTTGGATGGACTAAAAATCAGAATATCATCAAAGTATACCACCACAAATCGGCCCAAATAAGGCCTAAGGACCTCGGTCATCAACCTCATGAAAGTACTCGGAGCATTAGAGAGACCGAATGGCATGACAAGCCACTCATATAAGCCATGTTTTGTTTTGAAGGCTGTTTTCCACTCATCCCCTTCTTTGATTCTAACTTGATGGTAACCTTGCCTTAAATCGATCTTTGAGAACACTTGAGCTCCACTAAGCTCATCCAAGATATCGTCAAGTCTAGGTATGGGGAACCTATACTTAATGGTGATGTTGTTGATGGCTCGGCTATCGGTGCACATTCTCCATGACCCATCCTTTTTTGGAACAAGTAGTGCCGGAACCGCACAAGGACTAAGTGACTCCCTCACAAATCCTTTACTCACTAACTCCTCAATCTGTTTTTGCAACTCTTTGGTGGCTATTGGATCACTTCTATAGGCTGCTTTGTTTGGTAAAGAGGCTCCCGGAATGAGGTCAATTTGGTGCTCAATGCCCCTAAGAGGTGGTAGCCCACTCGGAAGTTCATTAGGAAAGACATCCCCATAAGAATCAAGTAACTCTTGAACCTCCCTCGACACTCCCTCCTTGGCCGTGGCCTGCTGGCCGTGACCCTCTCCGTCACCTCCTATTCCCTTAGCCAACCCCGTAACCACTAAAGCATACACATCCCCCTCCCCTTCTAACTCTTGCAACAATTCAGCCCCATTGATTAATAGGATTTCCTTAGAAGGTTCAACCATTGAAGGTGGTGTTGTAGGTTTGATGGTGGGTGGTAATGGTGACAATATGACTCTTTTGAAGCAAATTTGAAGGAATAGGTGTTCTCTTTCCCATGGTGAATCGAATCCCTATCAAATTCCCAAGGTCTCCCAAGTAACAAATGACAAGCATCCATGGGTAAGACATCACAAAGGACCTCATCAACATAATTCTTTCCAATGGAAAAAGAGACCAAACATTGTTTATCAACTCTAACCTCGGCTCCTTTGTTGAGCCACCTTAGTTTGTATGGACAAGGATGATTTATTGTGGGTAATGAGAGTTTTTCAATCAAAGTACTCGATGCTACATTAGTACAACTCCCCCATCAATTATCAAATTACACACTCTTCCCTTGATGGTACACCTAGTCCTAAAGATTTGTTGTCTTTGGTCTAGTTCTAATGGTTGTGGTTGTGTGTGCATCACCCTCCAAGTAACCAAACTAAGTCCCGAATCCGGCAAGACTACCTCGGCTGCCTCTTTTTGTTCCTCATCATTCTCATCATTTTCACAAACAAGAATCTCATCCTCTCCCCAATGGACTACTTCTAGGGTGCTAAGAGCCCTCTTGGTTGGACAATCTTTCATGAAATGACCATACCCTTGACATTGGAAGCATTTCTTGAGGCCTACGGTTTTTCTTTGAGAATTTTCGGGTGCTTTTCCTTTGTCAAAATAGGCTGTTTTTGGTTGTGAATTTGAGAGGTCTTTGGGTTTTGATTCGGTTGGTGTGTGGGGTTTCGAGTAATGGCCTGTTTTGGTCGGGTATTTTTGTGGGTTAGCCCTTCCCTTTCCCGCTTTCTCAACTCTCAAAGCCAAGTTAACGGCCTCATCAAAGGACCACACATGTTGTAATCGGACTCTTTGAGCAACTTTGTCATCTAGACCCTCAACAAATCTAGCAATTTTTTGTTCCGGTTTCTCATTCATTTCACATTGCAAAGTGAGTTGCTCAAAATCTCTAATGTAAGACTCAAGTGGTTGTTGATCTTGTTTAAGTTGAGTGAGTTTAATGAACAAATCTTGAGTGTATTCTTTAGGTACAAATTTCTCATTAAGCTTCTTCTTCAACTTTAACCAAGACTTAATGGGTTCCTTACCATCTCTCTTTCTCTGATTTTTTAAGTTCTCATACCAAAGTGAAGCATATCCTTTAAGTTTTAAGATGGCAACTTTAAAACACTTAGCATCCGAATATGACTTAAACTCAAAGACTCTTTCGATAGTTCTAAGCCAATCTATTAAATCTTCGGGATTTAAACTACCATTAAAGTCTGGAATTTCTACCTTTAAGTCTTTAGGATGCTCCTCATGATGAGCTTCAACCCAAGAATCCCCCGAATCCGAGTGCAAGTCGTCCTCCGCGTCCCCATGCTCTCGGCCCCTTGCTCCAAACCCACGGCCATGCCCTCTTCCATGGTGCGGTGGTGGTCGTCCTCCACGCCTTGGTGGTGTTGGAACATTGGTCATCAAGGTTGTTATGGATTCCAAGATCAAATTCACATTTGTTGTCAATCGGTCTACTTTGTTTTCAAGACTGAGTATTCTCTCTTCACTCATTGGGCTGTTTTTGTGTTTTTGAATGTAGTTAGGAAAATGAACTCACAAAACTAAACCAAAGCTCTGATAACCAAGTTGGAGTGAAACTTCTAACTCGATAATTTAAGTAGAAAACTAAGGAAAGGAGCCTAAGTTTGCATGAAACAAACTTCAGATTAGGCGTGTCCCTAGGGACGGTTTTGGGTGATATGACTAACCCCGAACACAAAGCAATAGGATTAGACTCGATAGTTTAAAAGCACACAAGCAAGTAAACTATCAAACTCCAAGCACAAAGCAAAGGAGCTCTTCAAGAACAAAGCAAAGAAGAGATTTTAATGAAGAAAACTCATGTTTCTTACTTGGTTTTTATCTTAAGCAAATCTGAATATTACACTTGGGAACTTGGCTTATTTATAGCCCAAGTCCTTCTAATCTTAACCATCCAAATTACATCCAATGGCTATCATTAAACTACTTAGAAAACAATAAAAGTTGCTGAAAAATCTATCCTAGGCAGCCAAGAGCATCAACCAAGCAAGAACAATCCAAATGGTCTTCTCAAGGTCTTACAATGAAAGGGACATAAGAGCTATCCTAGGAACACACAATTGGAGGCTTCCTTAGTCCATTTTCGGCTGGTATAAGCCCTTGAGAGCAGCCCCCAAAGCTCTTACACAATTGTAAGAATGATAGTGACACTTTGGATCTTCCTTGAAAGCGACATTTGAGCTAACTCTTCAAAATAAAGAAAACAGCCTTCTAGGACTGATTTGGACGGTTTGAGCAGCTGAAAAACGTCCTAGGATGGTCTTCATGTGATTACTAAAAAGATGGGACCGATTGGAAGCAAACTAAGCTCGTTTGTTGAAAACCGATAAACCCGTCACTCGGTTTTGTCTTGTGATTTCATCTTAGCTCGGATCCTTATTTAAATAAAAGTCCCTAGGCAAAAGTCTCAATATTCATTATAGAATTGAGACGTGACAAAGATTACCATGTCTTCTTAGACGGAATTTGAGTTAGACCTCAAATTGGACGAAGGTCCCAATCCGCGGTCTAGCTCGGCCTCCTCTCCCGTTTCAATGACTAATGAACTAGAACAAATAATTCACACAAGGAGTTACATTGACTAATGAACAAGGACAAATGGTTCACACAACGAGTCACAAGGACTAATGAACAAGAACAAATGGTTCACACAACGAGTCACAAAGACTAATAAACAAGAACAAATGGTTCACACAACGAGTCACAAGGACTAATGAACTAGAACAAATGATTATTACACAACGAGTCACAAGGACTAATTAACAAGGACAAATGATTTACACAATGAGTCACAATGACAAATGAAATAGAACAAATGATTCATACAACGAGTCACAAGGACTAATGAACTAGAACAAATGATTCACACAAGGAGTCACATTGACTAATGAACAAGGACAAATGGTTCACACAACGAGTCACAAGGACTAATGATCAAGAACAAATGGTTCACACAACGAGTCACAAAGACTAATAAACAAGAACAAATGGTTCACACAACGAGTCACAAGGACTAATGAACTAGAACAAATGATTATTACACAACGAGTCACAAGGACTAATTAACAAGGACAAATGATTTACACAATGAGTCACAATGACAAATGAAATAGAACAAATGATTCATACAACGAGTCACAAGGACTAATGAACTAGAACAAATGATTCACACAAGGAGTCACATTGACTAATGAACAAGGACAAATGGTTCACACAACGAGTCACAAGGACTAATGATCAAGAACAAATGGTTCACACAACGAGTCACAAAGACTAATAAACAAGAACAAATGGTTCACACAACGAGTCACAAGGACTAATGAACTAGAACAAATGATTTACCCAACGAGTCACAATGACTAATAAACAAGGACAAATGGTTTACACAAGGAGTCACAAGGACTAATTAACAAGGTCAAATGATTTACATAACGAGTCATAATGAATAATGAACTAGGACAAATGATTCACAAAACGAGTCACAATGACTAATGAACTAGAACAAATGATTCACACAAGGAGTCACATTGACTAATGAACAAGGACAAATGGTTCACACAACGAGTCACAAGGACTAATGAACAAGGAGAAATGATTCACACAATGAGTCACAAGGACTAATGAACAAGAACAAATGGTTCACACAACGAGTCACAAAGACTAATAAACAAGAACAAATGGTTCACACAACGAGTCACAAGGACTAATGAACTAGAACAAATGATTTACACAACGAGTCAGAAGGACTAATTAACAAGGATAAATGATTCACACAAGGAGTCACAATGACTAATGAACAAAGACAAATGGTTTACAACGAGTCACAAGGACTAATGAACAAGGACAAATGATTCACACAACGAGTCACAAGGACTAATGAACAAGAACAAATGGTTCACACAACGAGTCACAAAGACTAATGAGCAAGAACAAATGGTTCACACAATGAGTCACAAGGGCTAATGAACTAGAACAAATGATTTACACAACGAGTCACAATGACTAATAAACAAGGACAAATGGTTTACACAAGGAGTCACAAGGACTAATTAACAAGGTCAAATGATTTACATAACGAGTCATAATGAATAATGAACTAGGACAAATGATTCACAAAACGAGTCACAATGACTAATGAACTAGAACAAATGATTCACACAAGGAGTTACATTGACTAATGAACAAGGACAAATGGTTCACACAACGAGTCACAAGGACTAATGAACAAGAACAAATGGTTCACACAACGAGTCACAAAGACTAATAAACAAGAACAAATGGTTCACACAACGAGTCACAAGGACTAATGAACTAGAACAAATGATTATTACACAACGAGTCACAAGGACTAATTAACAAGGACAAATGATTTACACAATGAGTCACAATGACAAATGAAATAGAACAAATGATTCATACAACGAGTCACAAGGACTAATGAACTAGAACAAATGATTCACACAAGGAGTCACATTGACTAATGAACAAGGACAAATGGTTCACACAACGAGTCACAAGGACTAATGAACAAGAACAAATGGTTCACACAACGAGTCACAAAGACTAATAAACAAGAACAAATGGTTCACACAACGAGTCACAAGGACTAATGAACTAGAACAAATGATTTACCCAACGAGTCACAATGACTAATAAACAAGGACAAATGGTTTACACAAGGAGTCACAAGGACTAATTAACAAGGTCAAATGATTTACATAACGAGTCATAATGAATAATGAACTAGGACAAATGATTCACAAAACGAGTCACAATGACTAATGAACTAGAACAAATGATTCACACAAGGAGTCACATTGACTAATGAACAAGGACAAATGGTTCACACAACGAGTCACAAGGACTAATGAACAAGGAGAAATGATTCACACAATGAGTCACAAGGACTAATGAACAAGAACAAATGGTTCACACAACGAGTCACAAAGACTAATAAACAAGAACAAATGGTTCACACAACGAGTCACAAGGACTAATGAACTAGAACAAATGATTTACACAACGAGTCAGAAGGACTAATTAACAAGGATAAATGATTCACACAAGGAGTCACAATGACTAATGAACAAAGACAAATGGTTTACAACGAGTCACAAGGACTAATTAAGAAGGACAAATGATTTGCACAGCGAGTCACAATGGCAAATGAACTAGAACAAATGATTCACACAAGGAGTCACAATGACTAATGAACAAGGACAAATGGTTCACACAACGAGTCACAAGGACTAATGAACAAGGACAAATGATTCACACAACGAGTCACAAGGACTAATGAACAAGAACAAATGGTTCACACAACGAGTCACAAGGACTAATGAACAAGAACAAATGGTTCACACAACGAGTCACAAGGACTAATGAACTTGAACAAATGATTTACACAACGAGTCACAATGACTAATAAACAAGGACAAATGGTTTACACAAGGAGTCACAAGGACTAATTAACAAGGTCAAATGATTTACATAACGAGTCATTATGAATAATAAATTAGGACAAATGATTCACAAAACGAGTCACAATGACTAATGAACTAGAACAAATGATTCACACAAGGAGTCACAAGGACTAATGAACAAGGACAAATGGTTCACACAACGAGTCACAAGGACTAATGAACAAGAACAAATGGTTCACACAACGAGTCACAAGGACTAATGAACTAGAACAAATGATTTACACAACGAGTCAGAAGGACTAATTAACAAGGATAAATTATTCACACAATGAGTCACAATGACTAATGAACAAAGACAAATGGTTTACAACGAGTCACAAGGACTAATTAACAAGGACAAATGATTTACACAAAAGTCACAATGGCAAATGAACTAGAACAAATGATTCACACAAGGAGTCACAATGACTAATGAACAAGGACAAATGGTTCACACAACGAGTCACAAGGACTAATGAACAAGGAGAAATGATTCACACAATGAGTCACAAGGACTAATGAACAAGAACAAATGGTTCACACAACGAGTCACAAAGACTAATAAACAAGAACAAATGGTTCACACAACGAGTCACAAGGACTAATGAACTAGAACAAATGATTTACACAACGAGTCAGAAGGACTAATTAACAAGGATAAATTATTCACACAATGAGTCACAATGACTAATGAACAAAGACAAATGGTTTACAACGAGTCACAAGGACTAATTAACAAGGACAAATGATTTACACAGCGAGTCACAATGGCAAATGAACTAGAACAAATGATTCACACAAGGAGTCACAATGACTAATGAACAAGGACAAATGGTTCACACAACGAGTCACAAGGACTAATGAACAAGGACAAATGATTCACACAACGAGTCACAAGGACTAATGAACAAGAACAAATGGTTCACACAACGAGTCACAAGGACTAATGAACAAGAACAAATGGTTCACACAATGAGTCACAAGGGCTAATGAACTAGAACAAATGATTTACACAACGAGTCACAATGACTAATAAACAAGGACAAATGGTTTACACAAGGAGTCACAAGGACTAATTAACAAGGTCAAATGATTTACATAACGAGTCATAATGAATAATGAACTAGGACAAATGATTCACAAAACGAGTCACAATGACTAATGAACTAGAACAAATGATTCACACAAGGAGTCACATTGACTAATGAACAAGGACAAATGGTTCACACAACGAGTCACAAGGACTAATGAACAAGGAGAAATGATTCACACAATGAGTCACAAGGACTAATGAACAAGAACAAATGGTTCACACAACGAGTCACAAAGACTAATAAACAAGAACAAATGGTTCACACAACGAGTCACAAGGACTAATGAACTAGAACAAATGATTTACACAACGAGTCAGAAGGACTAATTAACAAGGATAAATGATTCACACAAGGAGTCACAATGACTAATGAACAAAGACAAATGGTTTACAACGAGTCACAAGGACTAATTAACAAGGACAAATGATTTACACAGCGAGTCACAATGGCAAATGAACTAGAACAAATGATTCACACAAGGAGTCACAATGACTAATGAACAAGGACAAATGGTTCACACAACGAGTCACAAGGACTAATGAACAAGGACAAATGATTCACACAACGAGTCACAAGGACTAATGAACAAGAACAAATGGTTCACACAACGAGTCACAAGGACTAATGAACAAGAACAAATGGTTCACACAACGAGTCACAAGGACTAATGAACTTGAACAAATGATTTACACAACGAGTCACAATGACTAATAAACAAGGACAAATGGTTTACACAAGGAGTCACAAGGACTAATTAACAAGGTCAAATGATTTACATAACGAGTCATTATGAATAATAAATTAGGACAAATGATTCACAAAACGAGTCACAATGACTAATGAACTAGAACAAATGATTCACACAAGGAGTCACATTGACTAATGAACAAGGACAAATGGTTCACACAACGAGTCACAAGGACTAATGAACAAGAACAAATGGTTCACACAACGAGTCACAAGGACTAATGAACTAGAACAAATGATTTACACAACGAGTCAGAAGGACTAATTAACAAGGATAAATTATTCACACAATGAGTCACAATGACTAATGAACAAAGACAAATGGTTTACAACGAGTCACAAGGACTAATTAACAAGGACAAATGATTTACACAGCGAGTCACAATGGCAAATGAACTAGAACAAATGATTCACACAAGGAGTCACAATGACTAATGAACAAGGACAAATGGTTCACACAACGAGTCACAAGGACTAATGAACAAGGAGAAATGATTCACACAATGAGTCACAAGGACTAATGAACAAGAACAAATGGTTCACACAACGAGTCACAAAGACTAATAAACAAGAACAAATGGTTCACACAACGAGTCACAAGGACTAATGAACTAGAACAAATGATTTACACAACGAGTCAGAAGGACTAATTAACAAGGATAAATTATTCACACAATGAGTCACAATGACTAATGAACAAAGAAAAATGGTTTACAACGAGTCACAAGGACTAATTAACAAGGACAAATGATTTACACAGCGAGTCACAATGGCGAATGAACTAGAACAAATGATTCACACAAGGAGTCACAATGACTAATGAACAAGGACAAATGGTTCACACAACGAGTCACAAGGACTAATGAACAAGGACAAATGATTCACACAACGAGTCACAAGGACTAATGAACAAGAACAAATGGTTCACACAACGAGTCACAAGGACTAATGAACAAGAACAAATGGTTCACACAATGAGTCACAAGGACTAATGAACTAGAACAAATGATTTACACAACGAGTCACAATGACTAATAAACAAGGACAAATGGTTTACACAAGGAGTCACAAGGACTAATTAACAAGGTCAAATGATTTACATAACGAGTCACAATGAATAATGAACTAGACAAATGATTCACAAAACGAGTCACAATGACTAATGAACTAGAACAAATGATTCACACAAGGAGTCACATTGACTAATAAACAAGAACAAATGGTTCACACAACGAGTCACAAGGACTAATGAACTAGAACAAATGATTTACACAACGAGTCAAAAGGACTAATTAACAAGGACAAATGATTCGCACAACGAGTCACAAGGACTAATGAACAAAGACAAATGGTTTACAACGAGTCACAAGGACTAATTAACAAGGACAAATGATTCACACAACGAGTCACAATTACAAATGAACTAGAACAAATGATTCACACAAGGAGTCACAATGACTAATGAACAAGGACAAATGGTTCACACAACGAGTCACAAGGACAAATGAACAAGGACAAATGATTCACACAACGAGTGACAAGGACTAATGAACAAGAACAAATGGTTCACACAACGAGTCACAAGGACTAATGAACAAGAAAAAATGGTTCACACAACAAGTCACAAGGACTAATGAACTTGAACAAATGATTTACACAACGAGTCACAATGACTAATAAACAAGGACAAATGGTTTACACAAGGAGTCACAAGGACTAATTAACAAGGTCAAATGATTTACATAATGAGTCATAATGAATAATGAACTAGGACAAATGATTCACAAAACGAGTCACAATGACTAATGAACTAGAACAAATGATTCACACAAGGAGTCACATTGACTAATGAACAAGGACAAATGGTTCACACAACGAGTCACAAGGACTAATGAACAAGGAGAAATGATTCACACAATGAGTCACAAGGACTAATGAACAAGAACAAATGGTTCACACAACGAGTCACAAAGACTAATAAACAAGAACAAATGGTTCACACAACGAGTCACAAGGACTAATGAACTAGAACAAATGATTTACACAACGAGTCAGAAGGACTAACTAACAAGGATAAATTATTCACACAATGAGTCACAATGACTAATGAACAAAGACAAATGGTTTACAACGAGTCACAAGGACTAATTAACAAGGACAAATGATTTACACAGCGAGTCACAATGGCAAATGAACTAGAACAAATGATTCACACAAGGAGTCACAATGACTAATGAACAAGGACAAATGGTTCACACAACGAGTCACAAGGACTAATGAACAAGGACAAATGATTCACACAACGAGTCACAAGGACTAATGAACAAGAACAAATGGTTCACACAACGAGTCACAAGGACTAATGAACAAGAACAAATGGTTCACACAATGAGTCACAAGGGCTAATGAACTAGAACAAATGATTTACACAACGAGTCACAATGACTAATAAACAAGGACAAATGGTTTACACAAGGAGTCACAAGGACTAATTAACAAGGTCAAATGATTTACATAACGAGTCATAATGAATAATGAACTAGGACAAATGATTCACAAAACGAGTCACAATGACTAATGAACTAGAACAAATGATTCACACAAGGAGTCACATTGACTAATAAACAAGAACAAATGGTTCACACAACGAGTCACAAGGACTAATGAACTAGAACAAATGATTTACACAACGAGTCAAAAGGACTAATTTATAAGGACAAATGATTCGCACAACGAGTCACAAGGACTAATGAACAAAGACAAATGGTTTACAACGAGTCACAAGGACTAATTAACAAGGACAAATGATTCACACAACGAGTCACAATTACAAATGAACTAGAACAAATGATTCACACAAGGAGTCACAATGACTAATGAACAAGGACAAATGGTTCACACAACGAGTCACAAGGACTAATGAACAAGGAGAAATGATTCACACAATGAGTCACAAGGACTAATGAACAAGAACAAATGGTTCACACCACGAGTCACAAAGACTAATAAACAAGAACAAATGGTTCACACAACGAGTCACAAGGACTAATGAACTAGAACAAATGATAATTACACAACGAGTCACAAGGACTAATTAACAAGGATAAATGATTCACACAACGAGTCACAAGGACTAATGAACAAAGACAAATGGTTTACAATGAGTCACAAGGACTAATTAACAAGGACAAATGATTTACACAACGAGTCACAATGACAAATGAACTAGAACAAATGATTTACACAAGGAGTCACAATGACTAATGAACAAGGACAAATGGTTCACACAACGAGTCACAAGGACTAATGAACAAGGACAAATGATTCACACAACGAGTCACAAGGACTAATGAACAAGAACAAATGGTTCACACAACAAGTCACAAGGACTAATGAACAAGAACAAATGGTTCACACAACGAGTCACAAGGGCTAATGAATTGAACAAATGATTTACACAACGAGTCACAATGACTAATAAACAAGGACAAATGGTTTACACAAGGAGTCACAAGGACTAATTAACAAGGTCAAATGATTTACATAACGAGTCATAATGAATAATGAACTAGGACAAATGATTCACAAAACGAGTCACAATGACTAATGAACTAGAACAAATGGTTCACACAACGAGTCACAAGGACTAATGAACAAGGAGAAATGATTCACACAATGAGTCACAAGGACTAATGAACAAGAACAAATGGTTCACACAACGAGTCACAAGGACTAATGAACAAGAACAAATGGTTCACACAACGAGTCACAAGGACTAATGAACTAGAACAAATGATTATTACACAACGAGTCATAAGGATTAACAAGGACAAATGATTTACACAATGAGTCAAAATGACAAATGAAATAGAACAAATGATTTACACAAGTAGTCACAATGACTAATGAACAAAGACAAATGGTTCACACAACGAGTCACAAGGACTAATGAACAAGGACAAATGATTCACACAACGAGTCACAAGGACTAATGAACAAGAAAAAATGGTTCACACAACGAGTCACAAGGACTAATGAACAAGAAAAAATGGTTCACACAACGAGTCACAAGGACTAATGAATTAGAACAAATGAATTACACAACGAGGCAGAAGAACTAATTAACAAGGACAAATGATTCACACAATGAGTCACAAGGACAAATGAATAAGGACAAATGATTCACACAATGAGTCACAAGGACTAATGAACAAGGACAAATGGTTTACAACGAGTCACAAGGACTATGTAACAAGGACAAATGGTTCACACAACGAGTCACAAGGACTAATGAACAAAGACAAATGATTCACACTACGAGTCACAAGGACAAATGAACAAGAACAAATGGTTCACACAACGAGTCACAAGGACTAATGAACAAGAACAAATGATTCACACAACGAGTCACAAGGACTAATGAACTAGAACAAATGATTTACACAACGAGTCAGAAGGACTAATGAACAAGGACAATTGATTCACACAACGAGTCACAAGGACTAATGAACAAAGACAATTGATTCACACAACGAGTCACAAGGACTAATGAACAAGGACAAATGGTTCACACAACGAGTCACAAAGACTAATAAACAAGAACAAATGGTTCACACAACGAGTCACAAGGACTAATGAACTAGAACAAATGATTTACACAACGAGTCACAATGACTAATAAACAAGGACAAATGGTTTACAACGAGTCACAATGACTAATGAACAAAGACAAATGGTTTACAACGAGTCACAAGGACTAATTTACAAGGACAAATGATTTACACAACGAGTCACAAGGACAAATGAACTAGAACAAATGATTCACACAAGGAGTCACAATGACTAATGAACAAGGACAAATGGTTCACACAACGAGTCACAAGGACTAATGAACAAGGACAAATGATTCACACAACGAGTCACAAGGACTAATGAACAAGAACAAATGGTTCACACAACGAGTCACAAGGACTAATGAACAAGAACAAATGGTTCACACAACGAGTCACAAGGACTAATGAACAAGAACAAATGATTCACACAACGAGTCACAAGGACTAATGAACAAGAAAAAATGGTTCACACAACGAGTCACAAGGACTAATGAATTAGAACAAATGAATTACACAACGAGGCAGAAGAACTAATTAACAAGGACAAATGATTCACACAATGAGTCACAAGGACAAATGAATAAGGACAAATGATTCAAACAATGAGTCACAAGGACTAATGAACAAGGACAAATGGTTTACAACGAGTCACAAGGACTATGTAACAAGGACAAATGGTTCACACAACGAGTCACAAGGACTAATGAACAAAGACAAATGATTCACACTACGAGTCACAAGGACAAATGAACAAGAACAAATGGTTCACACAACGAGTCACAAGGACTAATGAACAAGAACAAATGATTCACACAACGAGTCACAAGGACTAATGAACTAGAACAAATGATTTACACAACGAGTCACAAGGACTAATGAACAAGGACAAATGATTCACACAACGAGTCACAAGGACTAATGAACAAGGACAAATGATTCACACAATGAGTCACAAGGACTAATAAACAAGAACAAATGGTTCACACAACGAGTCACAAAGACTAATAAACAAGAACAAATGGTTCACACAACGAGTCACAAGGACTAATGAACTAGAACAAATGATTTACACAACGAGTCAGAAGGACTAATTAACAAGGATAAATTATTCACACAATGAGTCACAATGACTAATGAACAAAGACAAATGGTTTACACAACGAGTCACAAGGACTAATTAACAAGGACAAATGATTTACACAACGAGTCACAATGGCAAATGAACTAGAACAAATGATTCACACAAGGAGTCACAATGACTAATGAACAAGGACAAATGGTTCACACAACGAGTCACAAGGACTAATGAACAAGGACAAATGATTCACTCAACGAGTCACAAGGACTAATGAACAAGAACAAATGGTTCACACAACGAGTCACAAGGACTAATGAACAAGAACAAATGGTTCACACAACGAGTCACAAGGACTAATGAACTTGAACAAATGATTTACACAACGAGTCACAATGACTAATAAACAAGGACAAATGGTTTACACAAGGAGTCACAAGGACTAATTAACAAGGTCAAATGATTTACATAACGAGTCATAATGAATAATGAACAAGGACAAATGATTCACAAAACGAGTCACAATGACTAATGAACTAGAACAAATGATTCACACAAGGAGTCACAAGGACTAATGAACAAGGACAAATGGTTCACACAACGAGTCACAAGGACTAATGAACAAGGAGAAATGATTCACACAATGAGTCACAAGGACTAATAAACAAGAACAAATGGTTCACACAACGAGTCACAAAGACTAATAAACAAGAACAAATGGTTCACACAACGAGTCACAAGGACTAATGAACTAGAACAAATGATTTACACAACGAGTCACAAGGACTAATTAACAAGGACAAATGATTCACACAATGAGTCACAATGACTAATGAACAAAGACAAATGGTTTACAACGAGTCACAAGGACTAATTAACAAGGACAAATGATTTACACAACGAGTCACAATGACAAATGAACTAGAACAAATGATTCACACAAGGAGTCACAATGACTAATGAACAAGGACAAATGGTTCACACAACGAGTCACAAGGACTAATGAACAAGGACAAATGATTCACACAACGAGTCACAAGGACTAATGAACAAGAACAAATGGTTCACACAACGAGTCACAAGGACTAATGAACAAGAACAAATGGTTCACACAATGAGTCACAAGGACTAATGAACTAGAACAAATGATTTACACAACGAGTCACAATGACTAATAAACAAGGACAAATGGTTTACACAAGGAGTCACAAGGACTAATTAACAAGGTCAAATGATTTACATAACGAGTCATAATGAATAATGAACAAGGACAAATGATTCACAAAACGAGTCACAATGACTAATGAACTAGAACAAATGATTCACACAAGGAGTCACATTGACTAATAAACAAGAACAAATGGTTCACACAACGAGTCACAAGGACTAATGAACTAGAACAAATGATTTACACAACGAGTCAAAAGGACTAATTAACAAGGACAAATGATTCACACAACGAGTCACAAGGACTAATGAACAAAGACAAATGGTTTACAACGAGTCACAAGGACTAATTAACAAGGACAAATGATTCACACAACGAGTCACAATTACAAATGAACTAGAACAAATGATTCACACAAGGAGTCACAATGACTAATGAACAAGGACAAATGGTTCACACAACGAGTCACAAGGACTAATGAACAAGGAGAAATGATTCACACAATGAGTCACAAGGACTAATGAACAAGAACAAATGGTTCACACCACGAGTCACAAAGACTAATAAACAAGAACAAATGGTTCACACAACGAGTCACAAGGACTAATGAACTAGAACAAATGATAATTACACAACGAGTCACAAGGACTAATTAACAAGGATAAATGATTCACACAACGAGTCACAAGGACTAATGAACAAAGACAAATGGTTTACAATGAGTCACAAGGACTAATTAACAAGGACAAATGATTTACACAACGAGTCACAATGACAAATGAACTAGAACAAATGATTTACACAAGGAGTCACAATGACTAATGAACAAGGACAAATGGTTCACACAACGAGTCAAAAGGACTAATGAACAAGGACAAATGATTCACACAACGAGTCACAAGGACTAATGAACAAGAACAAATGGTTCACACAACAAGTCACAAGGACTAATGAACAAGAACAAATGGTTCACACAACGAGTCACAAGGGTTAATGAATTGAACAAATGATTTACACAACGAGTCACAATGACTAATAAACAAGGACAAATGGTTTACACAAGGAGTCACAAGGACTAATTAACAAGGTCAAATGATTTACATAACGAGTCATAATGAATAATGAACTAGGACAAATGATTCACAAAACGAGTCACAATGACTAATGAACTAGAACAAATGGTTCACACAACGAGTCACAAGGACTAATGAACAAGGACAAATGATTCACACAACGAGTCACAAGGACTAATGAACAAGAAAAAATGGTTCACACAACGAGTCACAAGGACTAATGAACAAGAAAAAATGGTTCACACAACGAGTCACAAGGACTAATGAATTAGAACAAATGAATTACACAACGAGGCAGAAGAACTAATTAACAAGGACAAATGATTCACACAATGAGTCACAAGGACAAATGAATAAGGACAAATGATTCACACAATGAGTCACAAGGACTAATGAACAAGGACAAATGGTTTACAACGAGTCACAAGGACTATGTAACAAGGACAAATGGTTCACACAACGAGTCACAAGGACTAATGAACAAAGACAAATGATTCACACTACGAGTCACAAGGACAAATGAACAAGAACAAATGGTTCACACAACGAGTCACAAGGACTAATGAACAAGAACAAATGATTCACACAACGAGTCACAAGGACTAATGAACTAGAACAAATGATTTACACAACGAGTCAGAAGGACTAATGAACAAGGACAATTGATTCACACAACGAGTCATAAGGACTAATGAACAAGGACAATTGATTCACACAATGAGTCACAAGGACTAATAAACAAGCACAAATGGTTCACACAACGAGTCACAAAGACTAATAAACAAGAACAAATGGTTCACACAACGAGTCACAAGGACTAATGAACTAGAACAAATGATTTACACAACGAGTCAGAAGGACTAACTAACAAGGATAAATTATTCACACAATGAGTCACAATGACTAATGAACAAAGACAAATGGTTTACAACGAGTCACAAGGACTAATTAACAAGGACAAATGATTTACACAACGAGTCACAATGGCAAATGAACTAGAACAAATGATTCACACAAGGAGTCACAATGACTAATGAACAAGGACAAATGGTTCACACAACGAGTCACAAGGACTAATGAACAAGGACAAATGATTCACTCAACGAGTCACAAGGACTAATGAACAAGAACAAATGGTTCACACAACGAGTCACAAGGACTAATGAACAAGAACAAATGGTTCACACAACGAGTCACAAGGACTAATGAACTTGAACAAATGATTTACACAACGAGTCACAATGACTAATAAACAAGGACAAATGGTTTACACAAGGAGTCACAAGGACTAATTAACAAGGTCAAATGATTTACATAACGAGTCATAATGAATAATAAATTAGGACAAATGATTCACAAAACGAGTCACAATGACTAATGAACTAGAACAAATGATTCACACAAGGAGTCACATTGACTAATGAACAAGGACAAATGGTTCACACAACGAGTCACAAGGACTAATGAACAAGGAGAAATGATTCACACAATGAGTCACAAGGACTAATAAACAAGAACAAATGGTTCACACAACGAGTCACAAAGACTAATAAACAAGAACAAATGGTTCACACAACGAGTCACAAGGACTAATGAACTAGAACAAATGATTTACACAACGAGTCAGAAGGACTAACTAACAAGGATAAATTATTCACACAATGAGTCACAATGACTAATGAACAAAGACAAATGGTTTACAACGAGTCACAAGGACTAATTAACAAGGACAAATGATTTACACAGCGAGTCACAATGGCAAATGAACTAGAACAAATGATTCACACAAGGAGTCACAATGACTAATGAACAAGGACAAATGGTTCACACAACGAGTCACAAGGACTAATGAACAAGGACAAATGATTCACACAACGAGTCACAAGGACTAATGAACAAGAACAAATGGTTCACACAACGAGTCACAAGGACTAATGAACAAGAACAAATGGTTCACACAATGAGTCACAAGGGCTAATGAACTAGAACAAATGATTTACACAACGAGTCACAATGACTAATAAACAAGGACAAATGGTTTACACAAGGAGTCACAAGGACTAATTAACAAGGTCAAATGATTTACATAACGAGTCATAATGAATAATGAACTAGGACAAATGATTCACAAAACGAGTCACAATGACTAATGAACTAGAACAAATGATTCACACAAGGAGTCACATTGACTAATAAACAAGAACAAATGGTTCACACAACGAGTCACAAGGACTAATGAACTAGAACAAATGATTTACACAACGAGTCAAAAGGACTAATTAACAAGGACAAATGATTCACACAACGAGTCACAAGGACTAATGAACAAAGACAAATGGTTTACAACAAGTCACAAGGACTAATTAACAAGGACAAATGATTCACACAACGAGTCACAATTACAAATGAACTAGAACAAATGATTCACACAAGGAGTCACAATGACTAATGAACAAGGACAAATGGTTCACACAACGAGTCACAAGGACTAATGAACAAGGACAAATGATTCACACAACGAGTCACAAGAACTAATGAACAAGAACAAATGGTTCACACAACGAGTCACAAGGACTAATGAACAAGAACAAATGGTTCACACAACGAGTCACAAGGACTAATGAACTTGAACAAATGATTTACACAACGAGTCAAAAGGACTAATTAACAAGGACAAATGATTCGCACAACGAGTCACAAGGACTAATGAACAAAGACAAATGGTTTACAACGAGTCACAAGGACTAATTAACAAGGACAAATGATTCACACAACGAGTCACAATTACAAATGAACTAGAACAAATGATTCACACAAGGAGTCACAATGACTAATGAACAAGGACAAATGGTTCACACAACGAGTCACAAGGACTAATGAACAAGGAGAAATGATTCACACAATGAGTCACAAGGACTAATGAACAAGAACAAATGGTTCACACAACGAGTCACAAAGACTAATAAACAAGAACAAATGGTTCACACAACGAGTCACAAGGACTAATGAACTAGAACAAATGATAATTACACAACGAGTCACAAGGACTAATGAACAAGGATAAATGATTCACACAACGAGTCACAAGGACTAATGAACAAAGACAAATGGTTTACAATGAGTCACAAGGACTAATTAACAAGGACAAATGATTTACACAACGAGTCACAATGACAAATGAACTAGAACAAATGATTTACACAAGGAGTCACAATGACTAATGAACAAGGACAAATGGTTCACACAACGAGTCACAAGGACTAATGAACAAGGACAAATGATTCACACAACGAGTCACAAGGACTAATGAACAAGAACAAATGGTTCACACAACAAGTCACAAGGACTAATGAACAAGAACAAATGGTTCACACAACGAGTCACAAGGGCTAATGAATTGAACAAATGATTTACACAACGAGTCACAATGACTAATAAACAAGGACAAATGGTTTACACAAGGAGTCACAAGGACTAATTAACAAGGTCAAATGATTTACATAACGAGTCATAATGAATAATGAACTAGGACAAATGATTCACAAAACGAGTCACAATGACTAATGAACTAGAACAAATGGTTCACACAACGAGTCACAAGGACTAATGAACAAGGACAAATGATTCACACAATGAGTCACAAGGACTAATGAACAAGAACAAATGGTTCACACAACGAGTAACAAAGACTAATAAACAAGAACAAATGGTTCACACAACGAGTCACAAGGACTAATGAACTAGAACAAATGATTATTACACAACGAGTCATAAGGATTAACAAGGACAAATGATTTACACAATGAGTCAAAATGACAAATGAAATAGAACAAATGATTTACACAAGTAGTCACAATGACTAATGAACAAAGACAAATGGTTCAAACAACGAGTCACAAGGACTAATGAACAAGGACAAATGATTCACACAACGAGTCACAAGGACTAATGAACAAGAACAAATGGTTCACACAACGAGTCACAAGGACTAATGAACAAGAACAAATGATTCACACAACGAGTCACAAGGACTAATGAACTAGAACAAATGATTTACACAACGAGTCAAAGGACTAATGAACAAGGACAAATGATTCACACAACGAGTCACAAGGACTAATGAACAAAGACAAATGATTCACACAACGAGTCACAAGGACTAATGAACAAAGACAAATGGTTTACAACGAGTCACAAGGATTAATTAACAAGGACAAATGATTCACACAACGAGTCACAATTACAAATGAACTAGAACAAATGATTCACACAAGGAGTCACAATGACTAATGAACAAGGACAAATGGTTCACACAACGAGTCACAAGGACTAATGAACAAGGACAAATGATTTACACAACGAGTCACAAGGACTAATGAACAAGAACAAATGGTTCACACAACGAGTCACAAGGACTAATGAACAAGAACAAATGGTTCACACAACGAGTCACAAGGACTAATGAACTTGAACAAATGATTTACACAACGAGTCACAATGACTAATAAACAAGGACAAATGGTTTACACAAGGAGTCACAAGGACTAATTAACAAGGTCAAATGATTTACATAACGAGTCATAATGAATAATAAATTAGGACAAATGATTCACAAAACGAGTCACAATGACTAATGAACTAGAACAAATGATTCACACAAGGAGTCACATTGACTAATGAACAAGGACAAATGGTTCACACAACGAGTCACAAGGACTAATGAACAAGGAGAAATGATTCACACAATGAGTCACAAGGACTAATTAACAAGCACAAATGGTTCACACAACGAGTCACAAAGACTAATAAACAAGAACAAATGGTTTACACAACGAGTCACAAGGACTAATGAACTAGTACAAATGATTTACACAACGAGTCAGAAGGACTAACTAACAAGGATAAATTATTCACACAATGAGTCACAATGACTAATTAACAAAGACAAATGGTTTACAACGAGTCACAAGGACTAATTAACAAGGACAAATGATTTACACAGCGAGTCACAATGGCAAATGAACTAGAACAAATGATTCACACAAGGAGTCACAATGACTAATGAACAAGGACAAATGGTTCACACAACGAGTCACAAGGACTAATGAACAAGGACAAATGATTCACACAACGAGTCACAAGGACTAATGAACAAGAACAAATGGTTCACACAACGAGTCACAAGGACTAATGAACAAGAACAAATGGTTCACACAACGAGTCACAAGGACTAATGAACTTGAACAAATGATTTACACAACGAGTCACAATGACTAATAAACAAGGACAAATGGTTTACACAAGGAGTCACAAGGACTAATTAACAAGGTCAAATGATTTACATAACGAGTCATAATGAATAATAAATTAGGACAAATGATTCACAAAACGAGTCACAATGACTAATGAACTAGAACAAATGATTCACACAAGGAGTCACATTGACTAATGAACAAGGACAAATGGTTCACACAACGAGTCACAAGGACTAATGAACAAGGAGAAATGATTCACACAATGAGTCACAAGGACTAATGAACAAGAACAAATGGTTCACACAACGAGTCACAAAGACTAATAAACAAGAACAAATGGTTCACACAACGAGTCACAAGGACTAATGAACTAGAACAAATGATTTACACAACGAGTCACAAGGACTAATGAACAAGGATAAATGATTCACACAACGAGTCACAAGGACTAATGAACAAAGACAAATGGTTTACAATGAGTCACAAGGACTAATTAACAAGGACAAATGATTTACACAACGAGTCACAATGACAAATGAACTAGAACAAATGATTTACACAAGGAGTCACAATGACTAATGAACAAGGACAAATGGTTCACACAACGAGTCACAAGGACTAATGAACAAGGACAAATGATTCACACAACGAGTCACAAGGACTAATGAACAAGAACAAATGGTTCACACAACAAGTCACAAGGACTAATGAACAAGAACAAATGGTTCACACAACGAGTCACAAGGGCTAATGAACAAGAACAAATGATTTACACAACGAGTCACAATGACTAATAAACAAGGACAAATGGTTTACACAAGGAGTCACAAGGACTAATTAACAAGGTCAAATGATTTACATAACGAGTCATAATGAATAATGAACTAGGACAAATGATTCACAAAACGAGTCACAATGACTAATGAACTAGAACAAATGGTTCACACAACGAGTCACAAGGACTAATGAACAAGGAGAAATGATTCACACAATGAGTCACAAGGACTAATGAACAAGAACAAATGGTTCACACAACGAGTAACAAAGACTAATAAACAAGAACAAATGGTTCACACAACGAGTCACAAGGACTAATGAACTAGAACAAATGATTATTACACAACGAGTCATAAGGATTAACAAGGACAAATGATTTACACAATGAGTCAAAATGACAAATGAAATAGAACAAATGATTTACACAAGTAGTCACAATGACTAATGAACAAAGACAAATGGTTCACACAACGAGTCATAAGGACTAATGAACAAGGACAAATGATTCACACAACGAGTCACAGGGACTAATGAACAAGAACAAATGGTTCACACAACGAGTCACAAGGACTAATGAACAAGAACAAATGATTCACACAACGAGTCACAAGGACTAATGAACTAGAACAAATGATTTACACAACGAGTCAGAAGGACTAATGAACAAGGACAATTGATTCACACAACGAGTCACAAGGACTAATGAACAAAGACAATTGATTCACACAACGAGTCACAAGGACTAATGAACAAAGACAAATGGTTTACAACGAGTCACAAGGATTAATTAACAAGGACAAATGATTCACACAACGAGTCACAATTACAAATGAACTAGAACAAATGATTCACACAAGGAGTCACAATGACTAATGAACAAGGACAAATGGTTCACACAACGAGTCACAAGGACTAATGAACAAGGACAAATGATTTACTCAACGAGTCACAAGGACTAATGAACAAGAACAAATGGTTCACACAACGAGTCACAAGGACTAATGAACAAGAACAAATGGTTCACACAACGAGTGACAAGGACTAATGAACTTGAACAAATGATTTACACAACGAGTCACAATGACTAATAAACAAGGACAAATGGTTTACACAAGGAGTAACAAGGACTAATTAACAAGGTCAAATGATTTACATAACGAGTCATAATGAATAATAAATTAGGACAAATGATTCACAAAACGAGTCACAATGACTAATGAACTAGAACAAATGATTCACACAAGGAGTCACATTGACTAATGAACAAGGACAAATGGTTCACACAACGAGTCACAAGGACTAATGAACAAGGAGAAATGATTCACACAATGAGTCACAAGGACTAATTAACAAGCACAAATGGTTCACACAACGAGTCACAAAGACTAATAAACAAGAACAAATGGTTTACACAACGAGTCACAAGGACTAATGAACTAGTACAAATGATTTACACAACGAGTCAGAAGGACTAACTAACAAGGATAAATTATTCACACAATGAGTCACAATGACTAATTAACAAAGACAAATGGTTTACAAAACGAGTCACAAGGACTAATTAACAAGGACAAATGATTTACACAGCGAGTCACAATGGCAAATGAACTAGAACAAATGATTCACACAAGGAGTCACAATGACTAATGAACAAGGACAAATGGTTCACACAACGAGTCACAAGGACTAATGAACAAGGACAAATGATTCACACAACGAGTCACAAGGACTAATGAACAAGAACAAATGGTTCACACAACGAGTCACAAGGACTAATGAACAAGAACAAATGGTTCACACAATGAGTCACAAGGGCTAATGAACTAGAACAAATGATTTACACAACGAGTCACAATGACTAATAAACAAGGACAAATGGTTTACACAAGGAGTCACAAGGACTAATTAACAAGGTCAAATGATTTACATAACGAGTCATAATGAATAATGAACTAGGACAAATGATTCACAAAACGAGTCACAATGACTAATGAACTAGAACAAATGATTCACACAAGGAGTCACATTGACTAATAAACAAGAACAAATGGTTCACACAACGAGTCACAAGGACTAATGAACTAGAACAAATGATTTACACAACGAGTCAAAAGGACTAATTAACAAGGACAAATGATTCACACAACGAGTCACAAGGACTAATGAACAAAGACAAATGGTTTACAACGAGTCACAAGGACTAATTAACAAGGACAAATGATTCACACAACGAGTCACAATTACAAATGAACTAGAACAAATGATTCACACAAGGAGTCACAATGACTAATGAACAAGGACAAATGGTTCACACAACGAGTCACAAGGACTAATGAACAAGGAGAAATGATTCACACAATGAGTCACAAGGACTAATGAACAAGAACAAATGGTTCACACAACGAGTCACAAAGACTAATAAACAAGAACAAATGGTTCACACAACGAGTCACAAGGACTAATGAACTAGAACAAATGATAATTACACAACGAGTCACAAGGACTAATGAACAAGGATAAATGATTCACACAACGAGTCACAAGGACTAATGAACAAAGACAAATGGTTTACAATGAGTCACAAGGACTAATTAACAAGGACAAATGATTTACACAACGAGTCACAATGACAAATGAACTAGAACAAATGATTTACACAAGGAGTCACAATGACTAATGAACAAGGACAAATGGTTCACACAACGAGTCACAAGGACTAATGAACAAGGACAAATAATTCACACAACGAGTCACAAGGACTAATGAACAAGAACAAATGGTTCACACAACAAGTCACAAGGACTAATGAACAAGAACAAATGGTTCACACAACGAGTCACAAGGGCTAATGAATTGAACAAATGATTTACACAACGAGTCACAATGACTAATGAACTAGAACAAATGGTTCACACAACGAGTCACAAGGACTAATGAACAAGGAGAAATGATTCACACAATGAGTCACAAGGACTAATGAACAAGAACAAATGGTTCACACAACGAGTAACAAAGACTAATAAACAAGGTCAAATGATTTACATAACGAGTCACAAGGACTAATGAACAAGAACAAATGATTTACACAACGAGTCATAAGGACTAATTAACAAGGACAAATGATTTACACAATGAGTCAAAATGACAAATGAAATAGAACAAATGATTTACACAAGTAGTCACAATGACTAATGAACAAAGACAAATGGTTCACACAACGAGTCACAAGGACTAATGAACAAGGACAAATGATTCACACAACGAGTCACAAGGACTAATGAACAAGAACAAATGGTTCACACAACGAGTCACAAGGACTAATGAACAAGAACAAATGATTCACACAACAAGTCACAAGGACTAATGAACTAGAACAAATGATTTACACAACGAGTCAGAAGGACTAATGAACAAGGACAATTGATTCACACAACGAGTCACAAGGACTAATGAACAAAGACAAATGATTCACACAACGAGTCACAAGGACTAATGAACAAAGACAAATGGTTTACAACGAGTCACAAGGATTAATTAACAAGGACAAATGATTCACACAACGAGTCACAATTACAAATGAACTAGAACAAATGATTCACACAAGGAGTCACAATGACTAATGAACAAGGACAAATGGTTCACACAACGAGTCACAAGGACTAATGAACAAGGACAAATGATTCACTCAACGAGTCACAAGGACTAATGAACAAGAACAAATGGTTCACACAACGAGTCACAAGGACTAATGAACAAGAACAAATGGTTCACACAACGAGTCACAAGGACTAATGAACTTGAACAAATGATTTACACAACGAGTCACAATGACTAATAAACAAGGACAAATGGTTTACACAAGGAGTCACAAGGACTAATTAACAAGGTCAAATGATTTAAATAACGAGTCATAATGAATAATAAATTAGGACAAATGATTCACAAAACGAGTCACAATGACTAATGAACTAGAACAAATGATTCACACAAGGAGTCACATTGACTAATGAACAAGGACAAATGGTTCACACAACGAGTCACAAGGACTAATGAACAAGGAGAAATGATTCACACAATGAGTCACAAGGACTAATGAACAAGAACAAATGGTTCACACAACGAGTCACAAAGACTAATAAACAAGAACAAATGGTTTACACAACGAGTCACAAGGACTAATGAACTAGTACAAATGATTTACACAACGAGTCAGAAGGACTAACTAACAAGGATAAATTATTCACACAATGAGTCACAATGACTAATTAACAAAGACAAATGGTTTACAACGAGTCACAAGGACTAATTAACAAGGACAAATGATTTACACAGCGAGTCACAATGGCAAATGAACTAGAACAAATGATTCACACAAGGAGTCACAATGACTAATGAACAAGGACAAATGGTTCACACAACGAGTCACAAGGACTAATGAACAAGGACAAATGATTCACACAACGAGTCACAAGGACTAATGAACAAGAACAAATGGTTCACACAACGAGTCACAAGGACTAATGAACAAGAACAAATGGTTCACACAATGAGTCACAAGGGCTAATGAACTAGAACAAATGATTTACACAACGAGTCACAATGACTAATAAACAAGGACAAATGGTTTACACAAGGAGTCACAAGGACTAATTAACAAGGTCAAATGATTTACAAAACGAGTCATAATGAATAATGAACTAGGACAAATGATTCACAAAACGAGTCACAATGACTAATGAACTAGAACAAATGATTCACACAAGGAGTCACATTGACTAATAAACAAGAACAAATGGTTCACACAACGAGTCACAAGGACTAATGAACTAGAACAAATGATTTACACAACGAGTCAAAAGGACTAATTAACAAGGACAAATGATTCACACAACGAGTCACAAGGACTAATGAACAAAGACAAATGGTTTACAACGAGTCACAAGGACTAATTAACAAGGACAAATGATTCACACAACGAGTCACAATTACAAATGAACTAGAACAAATGATTCACACAAGGAGTCACAATGACTAATGAACAAGGACAAATGGTTCACACAACGAGTCACAAGGACTAATGAACAAGGAGAAATGATTCACACAATGAGTCACAAGGACTAATGAACAAGAACAAATGGTTCACACAACAAGTCACAAAGACTAATAAACAAGAACAAATGGTTCACACAACGAGTCACAAGGACTAATGAACTAGAACAAATGATAATTACACAACGAGTCACAAGGACTAATGAACAAGGATAAATGATTCACACAACGAGTCACAAGGACTAATGAACAAAGACAAATGGTTTACAATGAGTCACAAGGACTAATTAACAAGGACAAATGATTTACACAACGAGTCACAATGACAAATGAACTAGAACAAATGATTTACACAAGGAGTCACAATGACTAATGAACAAGGACAAATGGTTCACACAACGAGTCACAAGGACTAATGAACAAGGACAAATGATTCACACAACGAGTCACAAGGACTAATGAACAAGAACAAATGGTTCACACAACGAGTCACAAGGACTAATGAACAAGAACAAATGGTTCACACAATGAGTCACAAGGGCTAATGAACTAGAACAAATGATTTACACAACGAGTCACAATGACTAATAAACAAGGACAAATGGTTTACACAAGGAGTCACAAGGACTAATTAACAAGGTCAAATGATTTACATAACGAGTCATAATGAATAATGAACTAGGACAAATGATTCACAAAACGAGTCACAATGACTAATGAACTAGAACAAATGATTCACACAAGGAGTCACATTGACTAATAAACAAGAACAAATGGTTCACACAACGAGTCACAAGGACTAATGAACTAGAACAAATGATTTACACAACGAGTCAAAAGGACTAATTAACAAGGACAAATGATTCACACAACGAGTCACAAGGACTAATGAACAAAGACAAATGGTTTACACAACGAGGCACAAGAACTAATTAACAAGGACAAATGATTCACACAACGAGTCACAATTACAAATGAACTAGAACAAATGATTCACACAAGGAGTCACAATGACTAATGAACAAGGACAAATGGTTCACACAACGAGTCACAAGGACTAATGAACAAGGAGAAATGATTCACACAACGAGTCACAAGGACTAATGAACAAGAACAAATGGTTCACACCACGAGTCACAAAGACTAATAAACAAGAACAAATGGTTCACACAACGAGTCACAAGGACTAATGAACTAGAACAAATGATAATTACACAACGAGTCACAAGGACTAATGAACAAGGATAAATGATTCACACAACGAGTCACAAGGACTAATGAACAAAGACAAATGGTTTACAATGAGTCACAAGGACTAATTAACAAGGACAAATGATTTACACAACGAGTCACAATGACAAATGAACTAGAACAAATGATTTACACAAGGAGTCACAATGACTAATGAACAAGGACAAATGGTTCACACAACGAGTCACAAGGACTAATGAACAAGGACAAATGATTCACACAACGAGTCACAAGGACTAATGAACAAGAACAAATGGTTCACACAACGAGTCACAAGGACTAATGAACAAGAACAAATGGTTCACACAATGAGTCACAAGGGCTAATGAACTAGAACAAATGATTTACACAACGAGTCACAATGACTAATAAACAAGGACAAATGGTTTACACAAGGAGTCACAAGGACTAATTAACAAGGTCAAATGATTTACATAACGAGTCATAATGAATAATGAACAAGGACAAATGATTCACAAAACGAGTCACAATGACTAATGAACTAGAACAAATGATTCACACAAGGAGTCACATTGACTAATAAACAAGAACAAATGGTTCACACAACGAGTCACAAGGACTAATGAACTAGAACAAATGATTTACACAACGAGTCAAAAGGACTAATTAACAAGGACAAATGATTCGCACAACGAGTCACAAGGACTAATGAACAAAGACAAATGGTTTACAACGAGTCACAAGGACTAATTAACAAGGACAAATGATTCACACAACGAGTCACAATTACAAATGAACTAGAACAAATGATTCACACAAGGAGTCACAATGACTAATGAACAAGGACAAATGGTTCACACAACGAGTCACAAGGACTAATGAACAAGGAGAAATGATTCACACAATGAGTCACAAGGACTAATGAACAAGAACAAATGGTTCACACAACGAGTCACAAAGACTAATAAACAAGAACAAATGGTTCACACAACGAGTCACAAGGACTAATGAACTAGAACAAATGATAATTACACAACGAGTCACAAGGACTAATTAACAAGGATAAATGATTCACACAACGAGTCACAAGGACTAATGAACAAAGACAAATGGTTTACAATGAGTCACAAGGACTAATTAACAAGGACAAATGATTTACACAACGAGTCACAATGACAAATGAACTAGAACAAATGATTTACACAAGGAGTCACAATGACTAATGAACAAGGACAAATGGTTCACACAACGAGTCACAAGGACTAATGAACAAGGACAAATGATTCACACAACGAGTCACAAGGACTAATGAACAAGAACAAATGGTTCACACAACAAGTCACAAGGACTAATGAACAAGAACAAATGGTTCACACAACGAGTCACAAGGGTTAATGAATTGAACAAATGATTTACACAACGAGTCACAATGACTAATAAACAAGGACAAATGGTTTACACAAGGAGTCACAAGGACTAATTAACAAGGTCAAATGATTTACATAACGAGTCATAATGAATAATGAACTAGGACAAATGATTCACAAAACGAGTCACAATGACTAATGAACTAGAACAAATGGTTCACACAACGAGTCACAAGGACTAATGAACAAGGACAAATGATTCACACAATGAACAAGAACAAATGACTAATGAACAAGAAAAAATGGTTCACACAACGAGTCACAAGGACTAATGAACAAGAAAAAATGGTTCACACAACGAGTCACAAGGACTAATGAATTAGAACAAATGAATTACACAACGAGGCAGAAGAACTAATTAACAAGGACAAATGATTCACACAATGAGTCACAAGGACAAATGAATAAGGACAAATGATTCACACAATGAGTCACAAGGACTAATGAACAAGGACAAATGGTTCATACAATGAGTCACAAGGACTAATGAACAAGGACAAATGGTTCACACAACGAGTCACAAGGACTAATGAACAAAGACAAATGATTCACACACGAGTCACAAGGAAGGACAAATGAACAAGAACAAATGGTTCACACAACGAGTCACAAGGACTAATGAACAAGAACAAATGATTCACACAACGAGTCACAAGGACTAATGAACTAGAACAAATGATTTACACAACGAGTCAGAAGGACTAATGAACAAGGACAATTGATTCACACAACGAGTCATAAGGACTAATGAACAAGGACAAATGATTCACAAAATGAGTCACAAGGACTAATGAACAAGAACAAATGGTTCACACAACGAGTCACAAAGACTAATAAACAAGAACAAATGGTTCACACAACGAGTCACAAGGACTAATGAACTAGAACAAATGATTTACACAACGAGTCACAAGGACTAATTAACAAGGACAAATGATTCACACAATGAGTCACAATGACTAATGAACAAAGACAAATGGTTTACAACGAGTCACAAGGACTAATTAACAAGGACAAATGATTTACACAACGAGTCACAATGGCAAATGAACTAGAACAAATGATTCACACAAGGAGTCACAATGACTAATGAACAAGGACAAATGGTTCACACAACGAGTCACAAGGACTAATGAACAAGGACAAATGATTCACACAACGAGTCACAAGGACTAATGAACAAGAACAAATGGTTCACACAACGAGTCACAAGGACTAATGAACAAGAACAAATGGTTCACACAACGAGTCACAAGGACTAATGAACTTGAACAAATGATTTACACAACGAGTCACAATGACTAATAAACAAGGACAAATGGTTTACACAAGGAGTCACAAGGACTAATTAACAAGGTCAAATGATTTACATAACGAGTCATAATGAATAATAAATTAGGACAAATGATTCACAAAACGAGTCACAATGACTAATGAACTAGAACAAATGATTCACACAAGGAGTCACATTGACTAATGAACAAGGACAAATGGTTCACACAACGAGTCACAAGGACTAATGAACAAGGAGAAATGATTCACACAATGAGTCACAAGGACTAATAAACAAGAACAAATGGTTCACACAACGAGTCACAAAGACTAATAAACAAGAACAAATGGTTCACACAACGAGTCACAAGGACTAATGAACTAGAACAAATGATTTACACAACGAGTCAAAGGACTAATAACAAGGATAAATTATTCACACAATGAGTCACAATGACTAATGAACAAAGACAAATGGTTTACAACGAGTCACAAGGACTAATTAACAAGGACAAATGATTTACACAGCGAGTCACAATGGCAAATGAACTAGAACAAATGATTCACACAAGGAGTCACAATGACTAATGAACAAGGACAAATGGTTCACACAACGAGTCACAAGGACTAATGAACAAGGACAAATGATTCACACAACGAGTCACAAGGACTAATGAACAAGAACAAATGGTTCACACAACGAGTCACAAGGACTAATGAACAAGAACAAATGGTTCACACAATGAGTCACAAGGGCTAATGAACTAGAACAAATGATTTACACAACGAGTCACAATGACTAATAAACAAGGACAAATGGTTTACACAAGGAGTCACAAGGACTAATTAACAAGGTCAAATGATTTACATAACGAGTCATAATGAATAATGAACTAGGACAAATGATTCACAAAACGAGTCACAATGACTAATGAACTAGAACAAATGATTCACACAAGGAGTCACATTGACTAATAAACAAGAACAAATGGTTCACACAACGAGTCACAAGGACTAATGAACTAGAACAAATGATTTACACAACGAGTCAAAAGGACTAATTAACAAGGACAAATGATTCACACAACGAGTCACAAGGACTAATGAACAAAGACAAATGGTTTACAACAAGTCACAAGGACTAATTAACAAGGACAAATGATTCACACAACGAGTCACAATTACAAATGAACTAGAACAAATGATTCACACAAGGAGTCACAATGACTAATGAACAAGGACAAATGGTTCACACAACGAGTCACAAGGACTAATGAACAAGGACAAATGATTCACACAACGAGTCACAAGGACTAATGAACAAGAACAAATGGTTCACACAACGAGTCACAAGGACTAATGAACAAGAACAAATGGTTCACACAACGAGTCACAAGGACTAATGAACTTGAACAAATGATTTACACAACGAGTCAAAAGGACTAATTAACAAGGACAAATGATTTACACAACGAGTCACAAGGACTAATGAACAAAGACAAATGGTTTACAACGAGTCACAAGGACTAATTAACAAGGACAAATGATTCACACAACGAGTCACAATTACAAATGAACTAGAACAAATGATTCACACAAGGAGTCACAATGACTAATGAACAAGGACAAATGGTTCACACAACGAGTCACAAGGACTAATGAACAAGGAGAAATGATTCACACAATGAGTCACAAGGACTAATGAACAAGAACAAATGGTTCACACTACGAGTCACAAAGACTAATAAACAAGAACAAATGGTTCACACAACGAGTCACAAGGACTAATGAACTAGAACAAATGATTTACACAACGAGTCACAAGGACTAATGAACAAGGATAAATGATTCACACAACGAGTCACAAGGACTAATGAACAAAGACAAATGGTTTACAATGAGTCACAAGGACTAATTAACAAGGACAAATGATTTACACAACGAGTCACAATGACAAATGAACTAGAACAAATGATTTACACAAGGAGTCACAATGACTAATGAACAAGGACAAATGGTTCACACAACGAGTCACAAGGACTAATGAACAAGGACAAATGATTCACACAACGAGTCACAAGGACTAATGAACAAGAACAAATGGTTCACACAACAAGTCACAAGGACTAATGAACAAGAACAAATGGTTCACACAACGAGTCACAAGGACTAATGAATTAGAACAAATGAATTACACAACGAGTCACAATGACTAATAAACAAGGACAAATGGTTTACACAAGGAGTCACAAGGACTAATTAACAAGGTCAAATGATTTACATAACGAGTCATAATGAATAATGAACTAGGACAAATGATTCACAAAACGAGTCACAATGACTAATGAACTAGAACAAATGGTTCACACAACGAGTCACAAGGACTAATGAACAAGGAGAAATGATTCACACAACGAGTCACAAGGACTAATGAACAAGAACAAATGGTTCACACAACGAGTCACAAAGACTAATAAACAAGAACAAATGGTTCACACAACGAGTCACAAGGACTAATGAACTAGAACAAATGATTATTACACAACGAGTCACAAGGATTAATGGACAAATGATTTACACAATGAGTCAAAATGACAAATGAAATAGAACAAATGATTTACACAAGTAGTCACAATGACTAATGAACAAAGACAAATGGTTCACACAACGAGTCACAAGGACTAATGAACAAGGACAAATGATTCACACAACGAGTCACAAGGACTAATGAACAAGAACAAATGGTTCACACAACGAGTCACAAGGACTAATGAACAAGAACAAATGATTCACACAACGAGTCACAAGGACTAATGAACTAGAACAAATGATTTACACAACGAGTCACAAGGACTAATGAACAAGGACAAATGATTCACACAACGAGTCACAAGGACTAATGAACAAAGACAAATGATTCACACAACGAGTCACAAGGACTAATGAACAAAGACAAATGGTTTACAACGAGTCACAAGGACTAATTAACAAGGACAAATGATTCACACAACGAGTCACAATTACAAATGAACTAGAACAAATGATTCACACAAGGAGTCACAATGACTAATGAACAAGGACAAATGGTTCACACAACGAGTCACAAGGACTAATGAACAAGGACAAATGATTCACTCAACGAGTCACAAGGACTAATGAACAAGAACAAATGGTTCACACAACGAGTCACAAGGACTAATGAACAAGAACAAATGGTTCACACAACGAGTCACAAGGACTAATGAACTTGAACAAATGATTTACACAACGAGTCACAATGACTAATAAACAAGGACAAATGGTTTACACAAGGAGTCACAAGGACTAATTAACAAGGTCAAATGATTTACATAACGAGTCATAATGAATAATAAATTAGGACAAATGATTCACAAAACGAGTCACAATGACTAATGAACTAGAACAAATGATTCACACAAGGAGTCACATTGACTAATGAACAAGGACAAATGGTTCACACAACGAGTCACAAGGACTAATGAACAAGGAGAAATGATTCACACAATGAGTCACAAGGACTAATTAACAAGCACAAATGGTTCACACAACGAGTCACAAAGACTAATAAACAAGAACAAATGGTTTACACAACGAGTCACAAGGACTAATGAACTAGAACAAATGATTTACACAACGAGTCAGAAGGACTAACTAACAAGGATAAATTATTCACACAATGAGTCACAATGACTAATGAACAAAGACAAATGGTTTACAACGAGTCACAAGGACTAATTAACAAGGACAAATGATTTACACAGCGAGTCACAATGGCAAATGAACTAGAACAAATGATTCACACAAGGAGTCACAATGACTAATGAACAAGGACAAATGGTTCACACAACGAGTCACAAGGACTAATGAACAAGGACAAATGATTCACACAACGAGTCACAAGGACTAATGAACAAGAACAAATGGTTCACACAACGAGTCACAAGGACTAATGAACAAGAACAAATGGTTCACACAATGAGTCACAAGGACTAATGAACTAGAACAAATGATTTACACAACGAGTCACAATGACTAATAAACAAGGACAAATGGTTTACACAAGGAGTCACAAGGACTAATTAACAAGGTCAAATGATTTACATAACGAGTCATAATGAATAATGAACTAGGACAAATGATTCACAAAACGAGTCACAATGACTAATGAACTAGAACAAATGATTCACACAAGGAGTCACAAGGACTAATGAACAAGAACAAATGGTTCACACAACGAGTCACAAGGACTAATGAACAAGAAAATGATTTACAAATGAAAATAAAAGACAAATGGTTCACACAACGAGTCACAAGGACTAATGAACAAAGACAAATGGTTTACAACAAGTCACAAGGACTAATTAACAAGGACAAATGATTCACACAACGAGTCACAATGACTAATGAACTAGAACAAATGATTCACACAAGGAGTCACAATGACTAATGAACAAGGACAAATGGTTCACACAACGAGTCACAAGGACTAATGAACAAGGACAAATGATTCACACAACGAGTCACAATGACTAATGAACAAGAACAAATGATTCACACAACGAGTCACAAGGACTAATGAACAAGAACAAATGGTTCACACAACGAGTCACAAGGACTAATGAAACAAGTCACAAGGACTAATGAACTAGAACAAATGATTTACACAACGAGTCAAAAGGACTAATTAACAAGGACAAATGATTCACACAACGAGTCACAAGGACTAATGAACAAAGACAAATGGTTTACAACGAGTCACAAGGACTAATTAACAAGGACAAATGATTCACACAACGAGTCACAATTACAAATGAACTAGAACAAATGATTCACACAAGGAGTCACAATGACTAATGAACAAGGACAAATGGTTCACACAACGAGTCACAAGGACTAATGAACAAGGAGAAATAATTCACACAATGAGTCACAAGGACTAATGAACAAGAACAAATGGTTCACACTACGAGTCACAAAGACTAATAAACAAGAACAAATGGTTCACACAACGAGTCACAAGGACTAATGAACTAGAACAAATGATAATTACACAACGAGTCACAAGGACTAATGAACAAGGATAAATGATTCACACAACGAGTCACAAGGACTAATGAACAAAGACAAATGGTTTACAATGAGTCACAAGGACTAATTAACAAGGACAAATGATTTACACAACGAGTCACAATGACAAATGAACTAGAACAAATGATTTACACAAGGAGTCACAATGACTAATGAACAAGGACAAATGGTTCACACAACGAGTCACAAGGACTAATGAACAAGGACAAATGATTCACACAACGAGTCACAAGGACTAATGAACAAGAACAAATGGTTCACACAACAAGTCACAAGGACTAATGAACAAGAACAAATGGTTCACACAACGAGTCACAAGGGCTAATGAATTGAACAAATGATTTACACAACGAGTCACAATGACTAATAAACAAGGACAAATGGTTTACACAAGGAGTCACAAGGACTAATTAACAAGGTCAAATGATTTACATAACGAGTCATAATGAATAATGAACTAGGACAAATGATTCACAAAACGAGTCACAATGACTAATGAACTAGAACAAATGGTTCACACAACGAGTCACAAGGACTAATGAACAAGGAAAAATGATTCACACAACGAGTCACAAGGACTAATGAACAAGAACAAATGGTTCACACAACGAGTAACAAAGACTAATAAACAAGAACAAATGGTTCACACAACGAGTCACAAGGACTAATGAACTAGAACAAATGATTATTACAACAACAAGTCATAAGGATTAACAAGGACAAATGATTTACACAATGAGTCAAAATGACAAATGAAATAGAACAAATGATTTACACAAGTAGTCACAATGACTAATGAACAAAGACAAATGGTTCACACAACGAGTCACAAGGACTAATGAACAAGGACAAATGATTCACACAACGAGTCACAAGGACTAATGAACAAGAACAAATGGTTCACACAACGAGTCACAAGGACTAATGAACAAGAACAAATGATTCACACAACGAGTCACAAGGACTAATGAACTAGAACAAATGATTTACACAACGAGTCACAAAGACTAATGAACAAGGACAAATGATTCACACAACGAGTCACAAGGACTAATGAACAAAGACAAATGATTCACACAACGAGTCACAAGGACTAATGAACAAAGACAAATGGTTTACAACGAGTCACAAGGATTAATTAACAAGGACAAATGATTCACACAACGAGTCACAATTACAAATGAACTAGAACAAATGATTCACACAAGGAGTCACAATGACTAATGAACAAGGACAAATGGTTCACACAACGAGTCACAAGGACTAATGAACAAGGACAAATGATTCACACAACGAGTCACAAGGACTAATGAACAAGAACAAATGGTTCACACAACGAGTCACAAGGACTAATGAACAAGAACAAATGGTTCACACAACGAGTCACAAGGACTAATGAACTTGAACAAATGATTTACACAACGAGTCACAATGACTAATAAACAAGGACAAATGGTTTACACAAGGAGTCACAAGGACTAATTAACAAGGTCAAATGATTTACATAACGAGTCATAATGAATAATAAATTAGGACAAATGATTCACAAAACGAGTCACAATGACTAATGAACTAGAACAAATGATTCACACAAGGAGTCACATTGACTAATGAACAAGGACAAATGGTTCACACAACGAGTCACAAGGACTAATGAACAAGGAGAAATGATTCACACAATGAGTCACAAGGACTAATTAACAAGCACAAATGGTTCACACAACGAGTCACAAAGACTAATAAACAAGAACAAATGGTTTACACAACGAGTCACAAGGACTAATGAACTAGTACAAATGATTTACACAACGAGTCGAAGGACTAATAACAAGGATAAATTATTCACACAATGAGTCACAATGACTAATTAACAAAGACAAATGGTTTACAACGAGTCACAAGGACTAATTAACAAGGACAAATGATTTACACAGCGAGTCACAATGGCAAATGAACTAGAACAAATGATTCACACAAGGAGTCACAATGACTAATGAACAAGGACAAATGGTTCACACAACGAGTCACAAGGACTAATGAACAAGGACAAATGATTCACACAACGAGTCACAAGGACTAATGAACAAGAACAAATGGTTCACACAACGAGTCACAAGGACTAATGAACAAGAACAAATGGTTCACACAATGAGTCACAAGGGCTAATGAACTAGAACAAATGATTTACACAACGAGTCACAATGACTAATAAACAAGGACAAATGGTTTACACAAGGAGTCACAAGGACTAATTAACAAGGTCAAATGATTTACATAACGAGTCATAATGAATAATGAACTAGGACAAATGATTCACAAAACGAGTCACAATGACTAATGAACTAGAACAAATGATTCACACAAGGAGTCACATTGACTAATAAACAAGAACAAATGGTTCACACAACGAGTCACAAGGACTAATGAACTAGAACAAATGATTTACACAACGAGTCAAAAGGACTAATTAACAAGGACAAATGATTCGCACAACGAGTCACAAGGACTAATGAACAAAGACAAATGGTTTACAACGAGTCACAAGGACTAATTAACAAGGACAAATGATTCACACAACGAGTCACAATTACAAATGAACTAGAACAAATGATTCACACAAGGAGTCACAATGACTAATGAACAAGGACAAATGGTTCACACAACGAGTCACAAGGACTAATGAACAAGGAGAAATGATTCACACAATGAGTCACAAGGACTAATGAACAAGAACAAATGGTTCACACCACGAGTCACAAAGACTAATAAACAAGAACAAATGGTTCACACAACGAGTCACAAGGACTAATGAACTAGAACAAATGATAATTACACAACGAGTCACAAGGACTAATGAACAAGGATAAATGATTCACACAACGAGTCACAAGGACTAATGAACAAAGACAAATGGTTTACAATGAGTCACAAGGACTAATTAACAAGGACAAATGATTTACAAAACGAGTCACAATGACAAATGAACTAGAACAAATGATTTACACAAGGAGTCACAATGACTAATGAACAAGGACAAATGGTTCACACAACGAGTCACAAGGACTAATGAACAAGGACAAATGATTCACACAACGAGTCACAAGGACTAATGAACAAGAACAAATGGTTCACACAACAAGTCACAAGGACTAATGAACAAGAACAAATGGTTCACACAACGAGTCACTAGGACTAATGAACAAACAAAAAGATTTACACAACGAGTCACAAGGACTAATGAACAAGGACAAATGATTTACACAACGAGTCACAATGACTAATGAACTAGAAAATGAATGGTTCAGGACAAATGATTCACAAAAGAGTCACAAGGACTAATGAACAAGGACAAATGATTCACACAACGAGTCACAAGGACTAATGAACAAGAACAAATGATTCACACAACGAGTCACAAAGGACTAATGAACAAATGAACAAATGGTTCACAAATGGTTCAACGAGTCACAAGGACTAATGAACTAGAACAAATGATTATTACACAACGAGTCATAAGGATTAACAAGGACAAATGATTTACACAATGAGTCAAAATGACAAATGAAATAGAACAAATGATTTACACAAGTAGTCACAATGACTAATGAACAAAGACAAATGGTTCACACAACGAGTCACAAGGACTAATGAACAAGGACAAATGATTCACACAACGAGTCACAAGGACTAATGAACAAGAACAAATGGTTCACACAACGAGTCACAAGGACTAATGAACAAGAAAAAATGGTTCACACAACGAGTCACAAGGACTAATGAATTAGAACAAATGAATTACACAACGAGGCAGAAGGACTAATTAACAAGGACAAATGATTCACACAATGAGTCACAAGGACAAATGAATAAGGACAAATGATTCACACAATGAGTCACAAGGACTAATGAACAAGGACAAATGGTTTACAACGAGTCACAAGGACTATGTAACAAGGACAAATGGTTCACACAATGAGTCACAAGGACTAATGAACAAAGACAAATGATTCACACTACGAGTCACAAGGACAAATGAACAAGAACAAATGGTTCACACAACGAGTCACAAGGACTAATGAACAAGAACAAATGATTCACACAACGAGTCACAAGGACTAATGAACTAGAACAAATGATTTACACAACGAGTCAGAAGGACTAATGAACAAGGACAATTGATTCACACAACGAGTCACAAGGACTAATGAACAAAGACAATTGATTCACACAACGAGTCACAAGGACTAATGAACAAAGACAAATGGTTTACAACGAGTCACAAGGATTAATTAACAAGGACAAATGATTCACACAACGAGTCACAATTACTAATGAACTAGAACAAATGATTCACACAAGGAGTCACAATGACTAATGAACAAGGACAAATGGTTCACACAACGAGTCACAAGGACTAATGAACAAGGACAAATGATTCACTCAACGAGTCACAAGGACTAATGAACAAGAACAAATGGTTCACACAACGAGTCACAAGGACTAATGAACAAGAACAAATGGTTCACACAACGAGTCACAAGGACTAATGAACTTGAACAAATGATTTACACAACGAGTCACAATGACTAATAAACAAGGACAAATGGTTTACACAAGGAGTCACAAGGACTAATTAACAAGGTCAAATGATTTACATAACGAGTCATAATGAATAATAAATTAGGACAAATGATTCACAAAACGAGTCACAATGACTAATGAACTAGAACAAATGATTCACACAAGGAGTCACATTGACTAATGAACAAGGACAAATGGTTCACACAACGAGTCACAAGGACTAATGAACAAGGAGAAATGATTCACACAATGAGTCACAAGGACTAATAAACAAGCACAAATGGTTCACACAACGAGTCACAAAGACTAATAAACAAGAACAAATGGTTCACACAACGAGTCACAAGGACTAATGAACTAGAACAAATGATTTACACAACGAGTCAGAAGGACTAACTAACAAGGATAAATTATTCACACAATGAGTCACAATGACTAATGAACAAAGACAAATGGTTTACAACGAGTCACAAGGACTAATTAACAAGGACAAATGATTTACACAGCGAGTCACAATGGCAAATGAACTAGAACAAATGATTCACACAAGGAGTCACAATGACTAATGAACAAGGACAAATGGTTCACACAACGAGTCACAAGGACTAATGAACAAGGACAAATGATTCACACAACGAGTCACAAGGACTAATGAACAAGAACAAATGGTTCACACAACGAGTTACAAGGACTAATGAACAAGAACAAATGGTTCACACAATGAGTCACAAGGGCTAATGAACTAGAACAAATGATTTACAAAACGAGTCACAATGACTAATAAACAAGGACAAATGGTTTACACAAGGAGTCACAAGGACTAATTAACAAGGTCAAATGATTTACATAACGAGTCATAATGAATAATGAACTAGGACAAATGATTCACAAAACGAGTCACAATGACTAATGAACTAGAACAAATGATTCACACAAGGAGTCACAAGGACTAATGAACAAGAACAAATGGTTCACACAACGAGTCACAAGGACTAATGAACAAGGAGAAATGATTCACACAATGAGTCACAAGGACTAATGAACAAGAACAAATGGTTCACACAACGAGTCACAAGGACTAATGAACAAGAACAAATGGTTCACACAATGAGTCACAAGGGCTAATGAACTAGAACAAATGATTTACACAACGAGTCACAATGACTAATAAACAAGGACAAATGGTTTACACAAGGAGTCACAAGGACTAATTAACAAGGTCAAATGATTTACATAACGAGTCATAATGAATAATGAACTAGGACAAATGATTCACAAAACGAGTCACAATGACTAATGAACTAGAACAAATGATTCACACAAGGAGTCACATTGACTAATAAACAAGAACAAATGGTTCACACAACGAGTCACAAGGACTAATGAACTAGAACAAATGATTTACACAACGAGTCAAAAGGACTAATTAACAAGGACAAATGATTCGCACAACGAGTCACAAGGACTAATGAACAAAGACAAATGGTTTACACAACGAGTCACAAGGACTAATTAACAAGGACAAATGATTCACACAACGAGTCACAATTACAAATGAACTAGAACAAATGATTCACACAAGGAGTCACAATGACTAATGAACAAGGACAAATGGTTCACACAACGAGTCACAAGGACTAATGAACAAGGAGAAATGATTCACACAATGAGTCACAAGGACTAATGAACAAGAACAAATGGTTCACACCACGAGTCACAAAGACTAATAAACAAGAACAAATGGTTCACACAACGAGTCACAAGGACTAATGAACTAGAACAAATGATAATTACACAACGAGTCACAAGGACTAATGAACAAGGATAAATGATTCACACAACGAGTCACAAGGACTAATGAACAAAGACAAATGGTTTACAATGAGTCACAAGGACTAATTAACAAGGACAAATGATTTACACAACGAGTCACAATGACAAATGAACTAGAACAAATGATTTACACAAGGAGTCACAATGACTAATGAACAAGGACAAATGGTTCACACAACGAGTCACAAGGACTAATGAACAAGGACAAATGATTCACACAACGAGTCACAAGGACTAATGAACAAGAACAAATGGTTCACACAACAAGTCACAAGGACTAATGAACAAGAACAAATGGTTCACACAACGAGTCACAAGGGCTAATGAATTGAACAAATGATTTACACAACGAGTCACAATGACTAATAAACAAGGACAAATGGTTTACACAAGGAGTCACAAGGACTAATTAACAAGGTCAAATGATTTACATAACGAGTCATAATGAATAATGAACTAGGACAAATGATTCACAAAACGAGTCACAATGACTAATGAACTAGAACAAATGATTTACACAACGAGTCACATGACTAATTAACAAGGACAAATGGTTCACACAACGAGTCACAAGGACTAATGAACAAGGAGAAATGATTCACACAATGAGTCACAAGGACTAATAAACAAGAACAAATGGTTCACACAACGAGTCACAAAGACTAATAAACAAGAACAAATGGTTCACACAACGAGTCACAAGGACTAATGAACTAGAACAAATGATTTACACAACGAGTCACAAGGACTAATTAACAAGGATAAATTATTCACACAATGAGTCACAATGACTAATGAACAAAGACAAATGGTTTACAACGAGTCACAAGGACTAATTAACAAGGACAAATGATTTACACAACGAGTCACAATGGCAAATGAACTAGAACAAATGATTCACACAAGGAGTCACAATGACTAATGAACAAGGACAAATGGTTCACACAACGAGTCACAAGGACTAATGAACAAGGACAAATGATTCACACAACGAGTCACAAGGACTAATGAACAAGAACAAATGGTTCACACAACGAGTCACAAGGACTAATGAACAAGAACAAATGGTTCACACAATGAGTCACAAGGACTAATGAACTAGAACAAATGATTTACAAAACGAGTCACAATGACTAATAAACAAGGACAAATGGTTTACACAAGGAGTCACAAGGACTAATTAACAAGGTCAAATGATTTACATAACGAGTCATAATGAATAATGAACTAGGACAAATGATTCACAAAACGAGTCACAATGACTAATGAACTAGAACAAATGATTCACACAACGAGTCAAAAGGACTAATGAACAAGAACAAATGGTTCACACAACGAGTCACAAGGACTAATGAACAAGGAGAAATGATTCACACAATGAGTCACAAGGACTAATGAACAAGAACAAATGGTTCACACAACGAGTCACAAGGACTAATGAACAAGAACAAATGGTTCACACAATGAGTCACAAGGGCTAATGAACTAGAACAAATGATTTACACAACGAGTCACAATGACTAATAAACAAGGACAAATGGTTTACACAAGGAGTCACAAGGACTAATTAACAAGGTCAAATGATTTACATAACGAGTCATAATGAATAATGAACTAGGACAAATGATTCACAAAACGAGTCACAATGACTAATGAACTAGAACAAATGATTCACACAAGGAGTCACATTGACTAATAAACAAGAACAAATGGTTCACACAACGAGTCACAAGGACTAATGAACTAGAACAAATGATTTACACAACGAGTCAAAAGGACTAATTAACAAGGACAAATGATTCGCACAACGAGTCACAAGGACTAATGAACAAAGACAAATGGTTTACACAACGAGTCACAAGGACTAATTAACAAGGACAAATGATTCACACAACGAGTCACAATTACAAATGAACTAGAACAAATGATTCACACAAGGAGTCACAATGACTAATGAACAAGGACAAATGGTTCACACAACGAGTCACAAGGACTAATGAACAAGGAGAAATGATTCACACAATGAGTCACAAGGACTAATGAACAAGAACAAATGGTTCACACCACGAGTCACAAAGACTAATAAACAAGAACAAATGGTTCACACAACGAGTCACAAGGACTAATGAACTAGAACAAATGATAATTACACAACGAGTCACAAGGACTAATGAACAAGGATAAATGATTCACACAACGAGTCACAAGGACTAATGAACAAAGACAAATGGTTTACAATGAGTCACAAGGACTAATTAACAAGGACAAATGATTTACACAACGAGTCACAATGACAAATGAACTAGAACAAATGATTTACACAAGGAGTCACAATGACTAATGAACAAGGACAAATGGTTCACACAACGAGTCACAAGGACTAATGAACAAGGACAAATGATTCACACAACGAGTCACAAGGACTAATGAACAAGAACAAATGGTTCACACAACAAGTCACAAGGACTAATGAACAAGAACAAATGGTTCACACAACGAGTCACAAGGGCTAATGAATTGAACAAATGATTTACACAACGAGTCACAATGACTAATAAACAAGGACAAATGGTTTACACAAGGAGTCACAAGGACTAATTAACAAGGTCAAATGATTTACATAACGAGTCATAATGAATAATGAACTAGGACAAATGATTCACAAAACGAGTCACAATGACTAATGAACTAGAACAAATGGTTCACACAACGAGTCACAAGGACTAATGAACAAGGAGAAATGATTCACACAATGAGTCACAAGGACTAATGAACAAGAACAAATGGTTCACACAACGAGTAACAAAGACTAATAAACAAGAACAAATGGTTCACACAACGAGTCACAAGGACTAATGAACTAGAACAAATGATTATTACACAACGAGTCATAAGGATTAACAAGGACAAATGATTTACACAATGAGTCAAAATGACAAATGAAATAGAACAAATGATTTACACAAGTAGTCACAATGACTAATGAACAAAGACAAATGGTTCACACAACGAGTCACAAGGACTAATGAACAAGGACAAATGATTCACACAACGAGTCACAAGGACTAATGAACAAGAACAAATGGTTCACACAACGAGTCACAAGGACTAATGAACAAGAAAAAATGGTTCACACAACGAGTCACAAGGACTAATGAATTAGAACAAATGAATTACACAACGAGGCAGAAGGACTAATTAACAAGGACAAATGATTCACACAATGAGTCACAAGGACAAATGAATAAGGACAAATGATTCACACAATGAGTCACAAGGACTAATGAACAAGGACAAATGGTTTACAACGAGTCACAAGGACTATGTAACAAGGACAAATGGTTCACACAACGAGTCACAAGGACTAATGAACAAAGACAAATGATCCACACTACGAGTCACAAGGACAAATGAACAAGAACAAATGGTTCACACAACGAGTCACAAGGACTAATGAACAAGAACAAATGATTCACACAACGAGTCACAAGGACTAATGAACTAGAACAAATGATTTACACAACGAGTCAGAAGGACTAATGAACAAGGACAATTGATTCACACAACGAGTCACAAGGACTAATGAACAAAGACAATTGATTCACACAACGAGTCACAAGGACTAATGAACAAAGACAAATGGTTTACAACGAGTCACAAGGATTAATTAACAAGGACAAATGATTCACACAACGAGTCACAATTACAAATGAACTAGAACAAATGATTCACACAAGGAGTCACAATGACTAATGAACAAGGACAAATGGTTCACACAACGAGTCACAAGGACTAATGAACAAGGACAAATGATTCACTCAACGAGTCACAAGGACTAATGAACAAGAACAAATGGTTCACACAACGAGTCACAAGGACTAATGAACAAGAACAAATGGTTCACACAACGAGTCACAAGGACTAATGAACTTGAACAAATGATTTACACAACGAGTCACAATGACTAATAAACAAGGACAAATGGTTTACACAAGGAGTCACAAGGACTAATTAACAAGGTCAAATGATTTACATAACGAGTCATAATGAATAATAAATTAGGACAAATGATTCACAAAACGAGTCACAATGACTAATGAACTAGAACAAATGATTCACACAAGGAGTCACATTGACTAATGAACAAGGACAAATGGTTCACACAACGAGTCACAAGGACTAATGAACAAGGAGAAATGATTCACACAATGAGTCACAAGGACTAATAAACAAGAACAAATGGTTCACACAACGAGTCACAAAGACTAATAAACAAGAACAAATGGTTCACACAACGAGTCACAAGGACTAATGAACTAGAACAAATGATTTACACAACGAGTCGAAAGGACTAATTAACAAGGATAAATTATTCACACAATGAGTCACAATGACTAATGAACAAAGACAAATGGTTTACAACGAGTCACAAGGACTAATTAACAAGGACAAATGATTTACACAGCGAGTCACAATGGCAAATGAACTAGAACAAATGATTCACACAAGGAGTCACAATGACTAATGAACAAGGACAAATGGTTCACACAACGAGTCACAAGGACTAATGAACAAGGACAAATGATTCACACAACGAGTCACAAGGACTAATGAACAAGAACAAATGGTTCACACAACGAGTCACAAGGACTAATGAACAAGAACAAATGGTTCACACAATGAGTCACAAGGACTAATGAACTAGAACAAATGATTTACACAACGAGTCACAATGACTAATAAACAAGGACAAATGGTTTACACAAGGAGTCACAAGGACTAATTAACAAGGTCAAATGATTTACATAACGAGTCATAATGAATAATGAACTAGGACAAATGATTCACAAAACGAGTCACAATGACTAATGAACTAGAACAAATGATTCACACAAGGAGTCACATTGACTAATAAACAAGAACAAATGGTTCACACAACGAGTCACAAGGACTAATGAACTAGAACAAATGATTTACACAACGAGTCAAAAGGACTAATTAACAAGGACAAATGATTCGCACAACGAGTCACAAGGACTAATGAACAAAGACAAATGGTTTACAACAAGTCACAAGGACTAATTAACAAGGACAAATGATTCACACAACGAGTCACAATTACAAATGAACTAGAACAAATGATTCACACAAGGAGTCACAATGACTAATGAACAAGGACAAATGGTTCACACAACGAGTCACAAGGACTAATGAACAAGGACAAATGATTCACACAACGAGTCACAAGAACTAATGAACAAGAACAAATGGTTCACACAACGAGTCACAAGGACTAATGAACAAGAACAAATGGTTCACACAACGAGTCACAAGGACTAATGAACTTGAACAAATGATTTACACAACGAGTCACAATGACTAATAAACAAGGACAAATGGTTTACACAAGGAGTCACAAGGACTAATTAACAAGGTCAAATGATTTACATAACGAGTCATAATGAATAATGAACTAGGACAAATGATTCACAAAACGAGTCACAATGACTAATGAACTAGAACAAATGATTCACACAAGGAGTCACATTGACTAATAAACAAAAACAAATGGTTCACACAACGAGTCACAAGGACTAAAGAACTAGAAAAAATGATTTACACAACGAGTCATAAGGACTAATTAACAAGGACTAATGATTCACACAACGAGTCACAAGGAGTAATGAACAAAGACAAATGGTTTACAACGAGTCACAAGGACTAATTAACAAGGACAAATGATTTACACAACGAGTCACAATGACAAATGAACTAGAACAAATGATTCACACAAGGAGTCACAATTACTAATGAACAAGGACAAATGGTTCACACAACGAGTCACAAGGACTAATGAACAAGGACAAATGATTCACACAACGAGTCACAAGGACTAATAAACAAGGACAAATGGTTCACACAATAGAGTCACAAGGACTAATGAACAAGAACAAATGATTCACACAACGAGTCACAAGGAATAATGAACAAGAACAAATGGTTCACACAACGAGTCACAAGGACTAATGAACAAGAACAAATGGTTCACACAACGAGTCACAAGGGCTAATGAACTAGAACAAATGATTTACACAACGAGTCACAATGACTAATAAACAAGAACAAATGGTTTACACAAGGAGTCACAAGGACTAATTAACAAGGTCAAATGATTTACATAACGAGTCATAATGAATAATGAATTAGGACAAATGATTCACAAAACGAGTCACAATGACTAATGAACTAGAACAAATGATTCACACAAGGAGTCACATTGACTAATGAACAAGGACAAATGGTTCACACAACGAGTCACAAGGACTAATGAACAAGGACAAATGATTCACACAACGAGTCACAAGGACTAATGAACAAGAACAAATGGTTCACACAACGAGTCACAAGGACTAATGAACAAGAACAAATGGTTCACACAATGAGTCACAAGGGCTAATGAACTAGAACAAATGATTTACACAACGAGTCACAATGACTAATAAACAAGGACAAATGGTTTACACAAGGAGTCACAAGGACTAATTAACAAGGTCAAATGATTTACATAACGAGTCATAATGAATAATGAACTAGGACAAATGATTCACAAAACGAGTCACAATGACTAATGAACTAGAACAAATGATTCACACAAGGAGTCACAAGGGCTAATGAACAAGAACAAATGGTTCACACAAATGGTTCAGTCACAAGGGGACTAATGAACTAGAACAAATGATTTACACAACGAGTCACAATGACTAATAAACAAGAACAAATGGTTTACACAAGGAGTCACAAGGACTAATTAACAAGGTCAAATGATTTACATAACGAGTCATAATGAATAATGAATTAGGATAAATGATTCACAAAACGAGTCACAATGACTAATGAACTAGAACAAATGATTCACACAAGGAGTCACATTGACTAATGAACAAGGACAAATGGTTCACACAACGAGTCACAAGGACTAATGAACAAGGACAAATGGTTTACACAACGAGTCACAAGACTAATGAACAAGAACAAATGGTTCACACAACGAGTCACAAGGACTAATGAACAAGAACAAATGGTTCACACAACGAGTCACAAGGACTAATGAACTTGAACAAATGATTTACACAACGAGTCACAATGACTAATAAACAAGGACAAATGGTTTACACAAGGAGTCACAAGGACTAATTAACAAGGTCAAATGATTTACATAACGAGTCATAATGAATAATGAACTAGGACAAATGATTCACAAAACGAGTCACAATGACTAATGAACTAGAACAAATGATTCACACAAGGAGTCACATTGACTAATAAACAAAAACAAATGGTTCACACAACGAGTCACAAGGACTAAAGAACTAGAACAAATGATTTACACAACGAGTCAGAAGGACTAATTAACAAGGACAAATGATTCACACAACGAGTCACAAGGAGTAATGAACAAAGACAAATGGTTTACAACGAGTCACAAGGACTAATTAACAAGGACAAATGATTTACACAACGAGTCACAATGACAAATGAACTAGAACAAATGATTCACACAATGAGTCACAATTACTAATGAACAAGGACAAATGGTTCACACAACGAGTCACAAGGACTAATGAACAAGGACAAATGATTCACACAACGAGTCACAAGGACTAATAAACAAGGACAAATGGTTCACACAATAGAGTCACAAGGACTAATGAACAAGAACAAATGATTCACACAACGAGTCACAAGGAATAATGAACAAGAACAAATGGTTCACACAACGAGTCACAAGGACTAATGAACAAGAACAAATGGTTCACACAACGAGTCACAAGGGCTAATGAACTAGAACAAATGATTTACACAACGAGTCACAATGACTAATAAACAAGAACAAATGGTTTACACAAGGAGTCACAAGGACTAATTAACAAGGTCAAATGATTTACATAACGAGTCATAATGAATAATGAATTAGGACAAATGATTCACAAAACGAGTCACAATGACTAATGAACTAGAACAAATGATTCACACAAGGAGTCACAAGGACTAATGAACAAGGACAAATGGTTCACACAACGAGTCACAAGGACTAATGAACAAGGACAAATGATTCACACAACGAGTCACAAGGACTAATGAACAAGAACAAATGGTTCACACAACGAGTCAAAGGACTAATGAACAAGAACAAATGGTTCACACAATGAGTCACAAGGGCTAATGAACTAGAACAAATGATTTACACAACGAGTCACAATGACTAATAAACAAGGACAAATGGTTTACACAAGGAGTCACAAGGACTAATTAACAAGGTCAAATGATTTACATAACGAGTCATAATGAATAATGAACTAGGACAAATGATTCACAAAACGAGTCACAATGACTAATGAACTAGAACAAATGATTCACACAAGGAGTCACATTGACTAATAAACAAGAACAAATGGTTCACACAACGAGTCACAAGGACTAATGAACTAGAACAAATGATTTACACAACGAGTCAAAAGGACTAATTAACAAGGACAAATGATTCGCACAACGAGTCACAAGGACTAATGAACAAAGACAAATGGTTTACAACGAGTCACAAGGACTAATTAACAAGGACAAATGATTCACACAACGAGTCACAATTACAAATGAACTAGAACAAATGATTCACACAAGGAGTCACAATGACTAATGAACAAGGACAAATGGTTCACACAACGAGTCACAAGGACTAATGAACAAGGACAAATGATTCACACAACGAGTCACAAGGACTAATGAACAAGAACAAATGGTTCACACAACGAGTCACAAGGACTAATGAACTTGAACAAATGATTTACACAACGAGTCACAATGACTAATAAACAAGGACAAATGGTTTACACAAGGAGTCACAAGGACTAATTAAAAAGGTCAAATGATTTACATAACGAGTCATAATGAATAATGAACTAGGACAAATGATTCACAAAACGAGTCACAATGACTAATGAACTAGAACAAATGATTCACACAAGGAGTCACATTGACTAATAAACAAAAACAAATGGTTCACACAACGAGTCACAAGGACTAAAGAACTAGAACAAATGATTTACACAACGAGTCACAAGGACTAATTAACAAGGACAAATGATTCACACAACGAGTCACAAGGACTAATGAACTAAGACAAATGGTTTACAACGAGTCACAAGGACTAATTAACAAGGACAAATGATTTACACAACGAGTCACAATGACTAATGAACTAGAACAAATGATTCACACAAGGAGTCACAATTACTAATGAACAAGGACAAATGGTTCACACAACGAGTCACAAGGACTAATGAACAAGGACAAATGATTCACACAACGAGTCACAAGGACTAATGAACAAGGACAAATGGTTCACACAATAGAGTCACAAGGACTAATGAACAAGAACAAATGATTCACACAACGAGTCACAAGGACTAATGAACAAGAACAAATGGTTCACACAACGAGTCACAAGGACTAATGAACAAGAACAAATGGTTCACACAACGAGTCACAAGGGCTAATGAACTAGAACAAATGATTTACACAACGAGTCACAATGACTAATAAACAAGAACAAATGGTTTACACAAGGACTAATTAACAAGGTCAAATGATTTACATAACGAGTCATAATGAATAATGAATTAGGACAAATGATTCACAAAACGAGTCACAATGACTAATGAACTAGAACAAATGATTCACACAAGGAGTCACATTGACTAATGAACAAGGACAAATGGTTCACACAACGAGTCATAAGGACTAATGAACAAGGAGAAATGATTCACACAATGAGTCACAAGGACAAATGAACAAGAACAAATGGTTCACACAACGAGTCACAAGGACTAATGAACAAGAACAAATGATTCACACAACGAGTCACAAGGACTAATGAACTAGAACAAATGATTTACACAACGAGTCAGAAGGACTAATGAACAAGGACAATTGATTCACACAACGAGTCACAAGGACTAATGAACAAAGACAATTGATTCACACAACGAGTCACAAGGACTAATGAACAAAGACAAATGGTTTACAACGAGTCACAAGGATTAATTAACAAGGACAAATGATTCACACAACGAGTCACAATTACAAATGAACTAGAACAAATGATTCACACAAGGAGTCACAATGACTAATGAACAAGGACAAATGGTTCACACAACGAGTCACAAGGACTAATGAACAAGGACAAATGATTCACACAACGAGTCACAAGGACTAATGAACAAGAACAAATGGTTCACACAACGAGTCACAAGGACTAATGAACAAGAACAAATGGTTCACACAACGAGTCACAAGGACTAATGAACTTGAACAAATGATTTACACAACGAGTCACAATGACTAATAAACAAGGACAAATGGTTTACACAAGGAGTCACAAGGACTAATTAACAAGGTCAAATGATTTACATAACGAGTCATAATGAATAATAAATTAGGACAAATGATTCACAAAACGAGTCACAATGACTAATGAACTAGAACAAATGATTCACACAAGGAGTCACATTGACTAATGAACAAGGACAAATGGTTCACACAACGAGTCACAAGGACTAATGAACAAGGAGAAATGATTCACACAATGAGTCACAAGGACTAATAAACAAGAACAAATGGTTCACACAACGAGTCACAAAGACTAATAAACAAGAACAAATGGTTCACACAACGAGTCACAAGGACTAATGAACTAGAACAAATGATTTACACAACGAGTCAGAAGGACTAACTAACAAGGATAAATTATTCACACAATGAGTCACAATGACTAATGAACAAGGACAAATGGTTCACACAACGAGTCACAAGGACTAATTAACAAGGACAAATGATTTACACAGCGAGTCACAATGGCAAATGAACTAGAACAAATGATTCACACAAGGAGTCACAATGACTAATGAACAAGGACAAATGGTTCACACAACGAGTCACAAGGACTAATGAACAAGGACAAATGATTCACACAACGAGTCACAAGGACTAATGAACAAGAACAAATGGTTCACACAACGAGTCACAAGGACTAATGAACAAGAACAAATGGTTCACACAATGAGTCACAAGGGCTAATGAACTAGAACAAATGATTTACACAACGAGTCACAATGACTAATAAACAAGGACAAATGGTTTACACAAGGAGTCACAAGGACTAATTAACAAGGTCAAATGATTTACATAACGAGTCATAATGAATAATGAACTAGGACAAATGATTCACAAAACGAGTCACAATGACTAATGAACTAGAACAAATGATTCACACAAGGAGTCACATTGACTAATAAACAAGAACAAATGGTTCACACAATGAGTCACAAGGACTAATGAACTAGAACAAATGATTGACACAACGAGTCAAAAGGACTAATTAACAAGGACAAATGATTCGCACAACGAGTCACAAGGACTAATGAACAAAGACAAATGGTTTACAACGAGTCACAAGGACTAATTAACAAGGACAAATGATTCAGACAACGAGTCACAATTACAAATGAACTAGAACAAATGATTCACACAAGGAGTCACAATGACTAATGAACAAGGACAAATGGTTCACACAACGAGTCACAAGGACTAATGAACAAGGAGAAATAATTCACACAAGGAGTCACAAGGACTAATGAACAAGAACAAATGGTTCACACCACGAGTCACAAGGACTAATGAACAAGAACAAATGATTCACACAACGAGTCACAAGGACTAATGAACTAGAACAAATGATTTACACAACGAGTCAGAAGGACTAATGAACAAGGACAATTGATTCACACAACGAGTCACAAGGACTAATGAACAAAGACAATTGATTCACACAACGAGTCACAAGGACTAATGAACAAAGACAAATGGTTTACAACGAGTCACAAGGATTAATTAACAAGGACAAATGATTCACACAACGAGTCACAATTACAAATGAACTAGAACAAATGATTCACACAAGGAGTCACAATGACTAATGAACAAGGACAAATGGTTCACACAACGAGTCACAAGGACTAATGAACAAGGACAAATGATTCACTCGACGAGTCACAAGGACTAATGAACAAGAACAAATGGTTCACACAACGAGTCACAAGGACTAATGAACAAGAACAAATGGTTCACACAACGAGTCACAAGGACTAATGAACTTGAACAAATGATTTACACAACGAGTCACAATGACTAATAAACAAGGACAAATGGTTTACACAAGGAGTCACAAGGACTAATTAACAAGGTCAAATGATTTACATAACGAGTAATAATGAATAATAAATTAGGACAAATGATTCACAAAACGAGTCACAATGACTAATGAACTAGAACAAATGATTCACACAAGGAGTCACATTGACTAATGAACAAGGACAAATGGTTCACACAACGAGTCACAAGGACTAATGAACAAGGAGAAATGATTCACACAATGAGTCACAAGGACTAATAAACAAGCACAAATGGTTCACACAACGAGTCACAAAGACTAATAAACAAGAACAAATGGTTCACACAACGAGTCACAAGGGCTAATGAACTAGAACAAATGATTTACACAACGAGTCAGAAGGACTAACTAACAAGGATAAATTATTCACACAATGAGTCACAATGACTAATGAACAAAGACAAATGGTTTACAACGAGTCACAAGGACTAATTAACAAGGACAAATGATTTACACAGCGAGTCACAATGGCAAATGAACTAGAACAAATGATTCACACAAGGAGTCACAATGACTAATGAACAAGGACAAATGGTTCACACAACGAGTCACAAGGACTAATGAACAAGGACAAATGATTCACACAACGAGTCACAAGGACTAATGAACAAGAACAAATGGTTCACACAACGAGTCACAAGGACTAATGAACAAGAACAAATGGTTCACACAATGAGTCACAAGGGCTAATGAACTAGAACAAATGATTTACACAACGAGTCACAATGACTAATAAACAAGGACAAATGGTTTACACAAGGAGTCACAAGGACTAATTAACAAGGTCAAATGATTTACATAACGAGTCATAATGAATAATGAACTAGGACAAATGATTCACAAAACGAGTCACAATGACTAATGAACTAGAACAAATGATTCACACAAGGAGTCACATTGACTAATAAACAAAAACAAATGGTTCACACAACGAGTCACAAGGACTAAAGAACTAGAAAAAATGATTTACACAACGAGTCAGAAGGACTAATTAACAAGGACTAATGATTCACACAACGAGTCACAAGGAGTAATGAACAAAGACAAATGGTTTACAACGAGTCACAAGGACTAATTAACAAGGACAAATGATTTACACAACGAGTCACAATGACAAATGAACTAGAACAAATGATTCACACAAGGAGTCACAATTACTAATGAACAAGGACAAATGGTTCACACAACGAGTCACAAGGACTAATGAACAAGGACAAATGATTCACACAACGAGTCACAAGGACTAATAAACAAGGACAAATGGTTCACACAATAGAGTCACAAGGACTAATGAACAAGAACAAATGATTCACACAACGAGTCACAAGGACTAATGAACAAGAACAAATGGTTCACACAACGAGTCACAAGGACTAATGAACAAGAACAAATGGTTCACACAACGAGTCACAAGGGCTAATGAACTAGAACAAATGATTTACACAACGAGTCACAATGACTAATAAACAAGAACAAATGGTTTACACAAGGACTAATTAACAAGGTCAAATGATTTACATAACGAGTCATAATGAATAATGAATTAGGACAAATGATTCACAAAACGAGTCACAATGACTAATGAACTAGAACAAATGATTCACACAAGGAGTCACATTGACTAATGAACAAGGACAAATGGTTCACACAACGAGTCACAAGGACTAATGAACAAGGAGAAATGATTCACACAATGAGTCACAAGGACTAATGAACAAGAACAAATGGTTCACACAACGAGTCACAAAAACTAATAAACAAGAACAAATGGTTCACACAACGAGTCACAAGGACTAATGAACTAGAACAAATGATTTACACAACGAGTCAGAAGGACTAATTAACAAGGATAAATGATTCACACAAGGAGTCACAATGACTAATGAACAAAGACAAATGGTTTACAACGAGTCACAAGGACTAATTAACAAGGACAAATGATTTGCACAGCGTGTCACAATGGCAAATGAACTAGAACAAATGATTCACACAAGGAGTCACAATGACTAATGAACAAGGACAAATGGTTCACACAACGAGTCATAAGGACTAATGAACAAGGACAAATGATTCACACAACGAGTCACAAGGACTAATGAACAAGAACAAATGGTTCACACAACGAGTCAAAGGACTAATGAACAAGAACAAATGGTTCACACAATGAGTCACAAGGGCTAATGAACTAGAACAAATGATTTACATAACGAGTGACAATGACTAATAAACAAGGACAAATGGTTTACACAAGGAGTCACAAGGACTAATTAACAAGGTCAAATGATTTACATAACGAGTCATAATGAATAATGAACTAGGACAAATGATTCACAAAACGAGTCACAATGACTAATGAACTAGAACAAATGATTCACACAAGGAGTCATTGACTAATAAACAAGAACAAATGGTGAAACAAATCAAACCGAGAAAAGCCACAATTCACCCGGTTTTGGACCTTGCACTAGATTGAGGTCTAACATGAATTTCGTCTAAGAAGTCGTGCCATTTTCCAGCATGGGATTAATCTTTGGTGAGTTTGGGACGTTTTTGTGTAGGAACTTATATCCCAAAGCCGTTCCTATCATAGAGTTTGCCAAGCTTTTAAAACCGTGCGCATTCAGGACCATGGCTGGAACAAGCTTAGTTTTTTGTGCATTATGTCGCTATCAACCTTCCTCTTTTGAACCAACAAAGCTCAAGGGACTTTATGGCTGCAGCAAGGACTCTTACACGGTTTCCTCAAGCCCCATTTCAGTCCATATAATCATAAATAAGAAGTTGAGCTACAAACAAGGAAGTTTGGACTATTAGTTTACTTTCTTTGCTTTATATCCTTTTCATTTCAGATTTGTCATAGCCTAGGCTGCCGTTTTCTTGGTTGTTAGCTGCTATTTTTGTGACCTTTAGATGTACTTAGTAATCAAGGGTCAAGATTGTAAGCCTTGGTCTATATAAACCAAGCTAAACACTTGAGAACTTCAGATTTGAATGAACATTAATACAAGTGAAAACCTAGTTTTCTCTCTTATCATTCTTTGCTTTGTGCTAGAAGAACCTCCTTTGCTTAGTGCTAGGGGCTGAGTAAGTTCATTGCTTTGTGCTTGAACCAACTCTTAGTCTTAAACCTTGGCTTTGTGCTTGGTTTAGGTCATATCCCCATACTCAATCCTTAGCATTTGGCAATCGTTTTAGCACTCAAATTCTGTCCAAATTCGAGTTCTTAGAGTTTTATTCCAAATTGGTTATCAGAGCTTTGGTTAACAACAAAATCCTTTCTTTGTGAGTTCATTATACCCTAACCACATTAAAAACACAAAAAACAACCATGAGTGAAGAAAGGATTGCTGGAATCGAAACACAAGTTACTCAACTTTCTGAAAAATGTGATTTGTTGCTAGAATCTCTCAATGTTATCATGGCTAATATTCCAACACCACCACCAAGAGGAGGACAACCACCTAGAGGCAGGGGTAGAGGCCGTGGCTTCATGGGTAGAGGACGAGCTCATGGTGGCCGTGAGGAGGAGGAGCTTTCTGATTCGGAGGAGTCCATGGCCGAGGCCTTTCATGGAGAGCCCAACAAAGACTTAAAGGTAGAAATTCCTGATTTTCATGGTAGTTTAAACCCCGAGGATTTGTTAGATTGGTTTAGGACCATTGAAAGAGTCTTTGAGTTTAAAGGTTATTCTGATGGCAAAGCTTTTAAAGTTGCAATCTTGAAACTCAAAGGCTATGCTTCCCTTTGGTATGAGAACTTAAAAATCAGAGAAGAAGGGATGGTAAGGAACCTATTAAGTCTTGGTTAAAACTGAAAAAGAAGCTTAATGAGAAGTTTATACCTAAAGAGTACACTCAAGACATTTTCATTAAGCTCACACAACTTAAACAAGACCAACAACCACTTGAGTCATATCTTAGAGACTTTGAACAACTTACTTTGCAATGTGAACTCAATGAGAAGCCCGAACAGAAAATTGCTAGATTTGTTGAAGGGTTAGATACTAAGATTGCTCATAGGGTTAGAATGCAACAAGTATGGTCCTTTGATGAAGCCGTTAATTTGGCTTTAAGGGTTGAGAAAATGGGTAAAGGGAAGGCTACAACCACCAAACCAACCACCAAAACCGCCACCTTTAGACCCCCAACCAGTTTCAAAATTAATGAACCACCCTCTCAAAACAAAACCACCATACTTGACAAGGGAAAAGCAGCCGAAACCTCACAAAAAAAGACCATGCCTCTCAAAAAATGTTACCAATACCAAGGTTATGGTCACTTTGCCAAAGAATGCCCAACCAAGAGAGCCCTTAGTAGCTTTGAAGTGGTACATTGGGGAGATGATGAGATTCTTGTGTGTGATGAGGAAATGGAGGGAACGGACCATGAAGAGGATGATGTGGTCATGCCGGATGCGGGTCTTAGCTTGGTTACTTGGAGAGTGATGCATACCCAACCCCAACCCTTGGAAATGGACCAAAGACAACAAATCTTTAGGTCTAGGTGCACCATTAAGGGAAGAGTTTGCAATCTTATCATTGATGGAGGGAGTTGTACCAATGTAGCCTCTAGTACTCTCATTGAAAAGCTATCTTTACCCACACAAGATCATCCTAGTCCTTATAAATTAAGGTGGCTTAACAAGGGGGCAGAAGTTAGAGTGGATAAGCAATGCCTTGTAACCTTCTCCATTGGCAAGAACTATTCGGATGAGGCCCTTTGTGATGTTCTACCTATGGATGCTTGTCATCTTCTTCTTGGGAGACCTTGGGAGTTTGATAGGGATTCGGTACACCAAGGGAGAGACAACACTTACACCTTCAAGTTTGGCTCAAGAAAGGTCATTCTAACACCACTTCCACCCGTCCTTAAGCATACTACACCACCATCCATGCTTGAGCCTTCAAAAGAGGTATTATTGATCAATGAGGCCGAGATGCTCCAAGAGTTAAAGGGTGATGAAGATGTCTATGCTCTTATTGCAAAAGATGTGGTTTTTGGGCAGAATGTTTCACTTCCTAAGGAGGTCCAAGAGCTCCTCCAATCCTATGAAGATGTGTTCCCAAATGAGCTCCCAAGTGGCTTGCCTCCTCTTAGGGGCATTGAGCATCAAATTGATTTCATTCCGGGGGCTACATTACCAAACAAGGCTGCCTATAGAAGTGATCCTAAAGCTACTCAAGAATTACAACAACAAATTGGAGAACTTGTGAGCAAGGGCTTTGTGAGAGAGTCCCTTAGTCCGTGTGCTTTGTCCCGGCCCTCTTCTCGCCAAAGAAAGATGGGTCTTGGAGGATGTGTACGGATAGTAGAGCTATCAACAACATTACCATCAAGTATAGGTTTCCCATACCTAGGCTTGATGACATCTTGGATGAGCTTAGTGGAGCTCAATTGTTTTCAAAGATTGATTTAAGGCAAGGCTATCACCAAGTAAGAATCAAAGAAGGAGATGAGTGGAAAACCGCATTCAAAACAAAGCATGGGTTGTATGAATGGCTTGTCATGCCATTTGGTCTTTCTAATGCACCAAGTACCTTCATGAGGCTCATGACCGAGGTACTTAGACCTTATTTGGGCAGATTTGTGGTTGTTTACTTTGATGATATCTTGGTTTATAGTCCTTCCAAGGAAGAGCACCTCAAGCATTTGCAAGTGTTGTTTGAAACTCTTAGGGAACACAAGTTGTATGGCAAGCTAGAGAAGTGTTCTTTTATGCAAAATGAAGTCCAATTCTTGGGCTTTATCATTTCTGACCGTGGCATATTGGTTGATCAAGAGAAGGTTAAGGCAATCAAATCATGGCCTATACCTAAGAATATCACGGATGTAAGGAGTTTTCATGGGTTGGCATCATTCTATAGGAGGTTCATCAAAGATTTTAGCACACTTATGGCTCCTATAACCGAATGTATGAAGAAAGGGGGGTTCAAATGGGGAGATAAGGCTGAATCATCCTTCAATATCATCAAAGAGAAGCTTTGTGAGTCTCCTATTCTTACTTTGCCAAATTTCAATAAGTTGTTTGAAGTTGAGTGTGATGCTAGTGGCATTGGCATTGGGGCTGTCCTTGTTCAAGAGCACAAGCCAATTGCTTACTTTAGTGAGAAATTGAGTGGTGCCAAGCTCAATTACTCAACTTATGATAAGGAGTTCTATGCTATTGTTCGAGCCTTAACCCATTGGAGTCACTACTTGAAACCACGACCATTCGTCCTACATTCTGATCATGAGGCTCTCAAATACATTAATGGTCAACACAAGCTCAATCATAGGCATGCTAAATGGGTGGAGTTCTTACAATCCTTCAACTTCTCAAGCAAGTACATAGAGGGGAAAGATAACATAGTGGCTGATGCATTGTCTAGGAGATTCATTATGTTGAGTTTCATGGAGCAAAGGGTCCTTGGGTTTGAGTACATGAAAGAATTATATGTGGAAGATCCGGATTTTAAAGGAGAATGGGAGCTCCTTCAATCTGGCCAAATCAAGCTCAAGAGCAAATACTTGGTTCAAAATGGGTTCTTATCCTTTGGAAACAAGCTGTGTGTGCCTAGGGGACCTTATAGACACTTATTGATAAGGGAAGTTCACTCCAATGGTCTTGCCGGACACTTTGGCATTCAAAAGACCTATGACATACTCCAAGAGCAATTCTATTGGCCTAAGATGCTTGGGGATGTCCAAGATGTGATCAAGAGGTGTGCTCCTTGTCAACAATCAAAATCCTATTTCCAAACAGGCCCCTACACTCCTTTGCCGGTTCCAAATCAGCCATGGGAAGACATAAGCATGGATTTCATTGTTGCTTTACCAAGAACTCAAAGAGGGAAGGATTCAATCATGGTGGTTGTGGATAGATTCAGCAAAATGGCTCATTTCATTGCTTGCAAGAAAACCGAAGATGCAACTAGTGTGGCCGAGCTCTATTTCAAAGAATGGTCAAGCTACATGGTATTCCTAAGTCCATTGTCTCGGATAGGGATTCCAAGTTCATGAGTCATTTTTGGAGAACCTTATGGAAGCTACTCAAAACAAGGCTCTTGTTTAGCACCTCCCATCACCCCCAAACTGATGGGCAAACGGAAGTTACCAACAAGACCTTGGGGAGGATCCTTAGGTGCACGGTTGCAAGATCATTGAAAGATTGGGACCTCAAACTAGCTCAAGCCGAGTTTGCCTTCAACCGAGCCCCTTCCACAACCACGGGCAAGTCTCCATTTGAGGTGGTATATGGCGTGAATCCTATGATGCCTACTGATTTGGCACCCATCAAAAGAAATACCATTGATTATGATGCTAAGAAAAGGGTTGAACAAATGCTCCATGTCCATGAACAAGTCAAGAAGCAAATTGAGAAGGCTAATGAGGCTCACAAGGCCAAATCCAAGGGTGTTAAGGGAACCAAAAGCTTTGAACCCGGAGATCTTGTTTGGATACACTTGAGGAAAGAAAGATTTCCAGAAAAAAGGAAGAATAAGCTCATGCCTAGAGCTGATGGTCCATTCAAAGTACTTGAGAAGTTTGGGTCCAATGCATACAAGATAAATCTTCCCGGAGAATATGGAGTCCATGGAACTTTCAATGTTGGGGATTTAAGTCCTTATTATGAAGAGATTGAGGAGGATAAGCTCGAGGATTTGAGGGCAAATCCTTTTCAAGAAGGGGAGATTGAAACAAATCAAACCGAGAAAAGCCACAATTCACCCGGTTTTGGACCTTGCACTAGATTGAGGTCTAACATGAATTCCGTCTAAGAAGTCGTGCCATTTTCCAGCATGGGATTAATCTTTGGTGAGTTTGGGACGTTTTTGTGTAGGAACTTATATCCCAAAGCCGTTCCTATCATAGAGTTTGCCAAGCTTTTAAAACCGTGCGCATTCAGGACCATGGCTGGAACAAGCTTAGTTTTTTGTGCATTATGTCGCTATCAACCTTCCTCTTTTGAACCAACAAAGCTCAAGGGACTTTATGGCTGCAGCAAGGACTCTTACACGGTTTCCTCAAGCCCCATTTCAGTCCATATAATCATAAATAAGAAGTTGAGCTACAAACAAGGAAGTTTGGACTATTAGTTTACTTTCTTTGCTTTATGTCCTTTTCATTTCAGATTTGTCATAGCCTAGGCTGCCGTTTTCTTGGTTGTTAGCTGCTATTTTTGTGACCTTTAGATGTACTTAGTAATCAAGGGTCAAGATTGTAAGCCTTGGTCTACATAAACCAAGCTAAACACTTGAGAACTTCAGATTTGAATGAACATTAATACAAGTGAAAACATAGTTTTCTCTCTTATCATTCTTTGCTTTGTGCTATAAGAACCTCCTTTGCTTAGTGCTAGGGGCTGAGTAAGTTCATTGCTTTGTGCTTGAACCAACTCTTAGTCTTAAACCTTAGCTTTGTGCTTGGTTTAGGTCATATCCCCATACTCAATCCTTAGCATTTGGCAATCGTTTTAGCACTCAAATTCTGTCCAAATTCGAGTTCTTAGAGTTTTATTCCAAATGGTTCACACAACGAGTCACAAGGAATAAAGAACTAGAACAAATGATTTACACAACGAGTCAGAAGGAGTAATTAACAAGGACTAATGATTCACACAACGAGTCACAAGGAGTAATGAACAAAGACAAATGGTTTACAACAAGTCAAAAGGACTAATTAACAAGGACAAATGATTTACACAACGAGTCACAATGACAAATGAACTAGAACAAATGATTCACACAAGGAGTCATAATTGCTAATGAACAAGGACAAATGGTTCACACAACGAGTCACAAGGATTAATGAACAAGAACAAATGGTTCACACAACGAGTCACAAGGACTAATGAACAAGAACAAATAGTTCACACAACGAGTCACAAGAGCTAATGAACTAGAACAAATGATTTACACAACGAGTCACAATGACTAATAAACAAGAACAAATGGTTTACACAAGGAGTCACAAGGAACAATTAACAAGGTCAAATGATTTACATAACGAGTCATAATGAATAATGAATTAGGACAAATGATTCACAAAACGAGTCACAATGACTAATGAACTAGAACAAATGATTCACACAAGGAGTCACATTGACTAATGAACAAGGACAAATGGTTCACACAACGAGTCACAAGGACTAATGAACAAGGAGAAATGATTCACACAATGAGTCACAAGGACTAATGAACAAGAACAAATGGTTCACACAACGAGTCACAAAGACTAATAGACAAGAACAAATGGTTCACACAACGAGTCACAAGGACTAATGAACTAGAACAAATGATTTACACAACGAGTCAGAAGGACTAATTAACAAGGATAAATGATTCACACAAGGAGTCACAATGACTAATGAACAAAGCCAAATGGTTTACAACGAGTCACAAGGACTAATTAACAAGGACAAATGATTTGCACAAATGAGTCACAATGGCAAATGAACTAGAACAAATGATTCACACAAGGAGTCACAATGACTAATGAACAAGGACAAATGGTTCACACAACGAGTCACAAGGACTAATGAACAAGGACAAATGATTCACACAATGAGTCACAAGGACTAATGAACAAGAACAAATGGTTCACACAACGAGTCACAAGGACTAATGAACAAGAACAAATGGTTCACACAATGAGTCACAAGGGCTAATGAACTAGAACAAATGATTTACACAACGAGTCACAATGACTAATAAACAAGGACAAATGGTTTACACAAGGAGTCACAAGGACTAATTAACAAGGTCAAATGATTTACATAACGAGTCATAATGAATAATGAACTAGGACAAATGATTCACAAAACGAGTCACAATGACTAATGAACTAGAACAAATGATTCACACAAGGAGTCATATTGTCTAATAAACAAGAACAAATGGTTCACACAACGAGTCACAAGGACTAAAGAACTAGAACAAATGATTTACACAACGAGTCAGAAGGAGTATTTAACAAGGACGTATGATTCACACAACGAGTCACAAGGAGTAATGAACAAAGACAAATGGTTTACAACGAGTCACAATGACAAATGAACTAGAATAAATGATTCACACAAGGAGTCACAATTACTAATGAACAAGGACAAATGGTTCACACAACGAGTCACAAGGACTAATGAACAAGGACAAATGATTCACTCAACGAGTCACAAGGACTAATGAACAAGGACAAATGGTTCACACAACGAGTCACAAGGACTAATGAACAAGAACAAATGGTTCACACAACGAGTCACAAGGGCTAATGAACTAGAACAAATGATTTACACAACGAGTCACAATGACTAATAAACAAGGACAAATGGTTTACACAAGGAGTCACAAGGACTAATTAACAAGGTCAAATGATTTACATAAAGAGTCATAATGAATAATGAATTAGGACAAATGATTCACAAAACGAGTCACAATGACTAATGAACCAGAACAAATGATTCACACAAGGAGTCACATTGACTAATGAACAAGGACAAATGGTTCACACAACGAGTCACAAGGACTAATGAACAAGGAGAAATGATTCACACAATGAGTCACAAGGACTAATGAACAAGAACAAATGGTTCACACCACGAGTCACAAAGACTAATAAACAAGAACAAATGGTTCACACAATGAGTCACAAGGACTAATGAACTAGAACAAATGATTTACACAACGAGTCAGAAGGACTAATTAACAAGGATAAATGATTCACACAATGAGTCACAATGACTAATGAACAAAGACAAATGGTTTACAACGAGTGACAAGTTAATTAACAAGGACAAATGATTTACACAGCGAGTCACAATGGCAAATGAACTAGAACAAATGATTCACACAAGGAGTCACAATGACTAATGAACAAGGACAAATAGTTCACACAACGAGTCACAAGGACTAATGAACAAGGACAAATGATTCACACAACGAGTCACAAGGACTAATGAACAAGAACAAATGGTTCACACAACGAGTCACAAGGACTAATGAACAAGAACAAATGGTTCACACAATGAGTCACAAGGGCTAATGAACTAGAACAAATGATTTACACAACGAGTCACAATGACTAATAAACAAGGACAAATGGTTTACACAAGGAGTCACAAGGACTAATTAACAAGGTCAAATGATTTACATAACGAGTCATAATGAATAATGAACTAGGACAAATGATTCACAAAACGAGTCACAATGACTAATGAACTAGAACAAATGATTCACACAAGGAGTCATATTGTCTAATAAACAAGAACAAATGGTTCACACAACGAGTCACAAGGACTAAAGAACTAGAACAAATGATTTACACAACGAGTCAGAAGGAGTATTTACAAGGACGTATGATTCACACAACGAGTCACAAGGAGTAATGAACAAAGACAAATGGTTTACAACAAGTCACAAGGACTAATTAACAAGGACAAATGATTTACACAACGAGTCACAATGACAAATGAACTAGAACAAATGATTCACACAAGGAGTCACAATTACTAATGAACAAGGACAAATGGTTCACACAACGAGTCACAAGGACTAATGTACAAGAACAAATGGTTCACACAACGAGTCACAAGGACTAAGGAACAAGAACAAATGGTTCACACAACGAGTCACAAGGGCTAATGAACCTGAACAAATGATTTACACGAGTCACAATGACTAATTGGAGTAAAACTACTAGGACTCGATTTTGGACAGAATTGGACTCGAAAACAGGTTGTGTTTGTGACTGAAATGGACACAAAAACAATGCAAGTAACCAAGGATATGACTTGAGCTAGATCACTAAGCAGGCTCAAGACTCGGAATCTCGTTCAAGATCACTAAGCATGAACTAAATTCCTCCTCAAACACTAAGTAATGAGGGGTTTTCCGCACTAAGCAAGAAGAAAAGAAGTAGAAAACTCAATTTTCAAACTCATAATTTTAACTCAACATAATCTGAATATTACAATAGAGAATGGCTCTTTATATAGAGCTTACAATGCTGCAAAATAAAACCCTAAGAAGAAATCTAACCATTGATGGAAAACTACTTTAATCTAAGGGTTGATTTTGAATTAAGTAAGAGGACAAATTGATAGGATCTGAATGTCAACTATTAAGGACAATTAGGAGCTGTTGTATTGCCTTCTTATATGGCCCAAAGCTGGTCCTTGCGGTAGAGAGAATGAAAAGAGGAGACAAGGAGAAGAAGAGGACAAGCTGTCACTTTCATTGTGTCTCCTCAAAAGTAATCTGCTTTTGATCACATGTGAGGGTCTCCTTTTCTTGTTTTCTGATGCTCACATACTTGGAATCATTTAGAGATCATTTGGCATCCCTGGACGTGCCACTCAAGTCATGTAATTGGACAATAATGCCTCTGCTGCACACATAATGCAAAACAGACAATTAGTAACATTCAGAAATCAGGCCTTCCTTGCAGGAGCCATAACTTTCTGTTCAGGATGAACTAGGGTGCCTACCTTATACCAATAGAAAGCTAAACGAGTTAGCTTCCTCCTCCAATTGGAATCATTCAATAATCATGTCTAGATATTCAGTTATTGGCCTTTCAGTAAGAACAGGTCAGGGATGAATGTTCAGCAGTTTTCCTCTGCAGCATTAGAAACTTTGAAAAATCATATCTTGCAACTCATATTAGCTAAAAATACCCATGATAGCTCAAATGAAAGCTAAGGGAGTTAGCTTTCACCTCCAAAAAGAATCAACCAAGAATAACCAGTAGATTTTGAGTTATTAAAGTTTGAACACTGACAGGTCATTTCAGAAAACTGAATTGCATTCCTGCGTGACAGTCTTTGAAGCTTGATTGTAAAAAATATGCTCGATGAATATTGCTGATTCCAAAGCCATTGGAAAGTAGACTTCTTCAAGATTTTATACATATAAAGAACACGAATTTTAAGCAAGTAAAACTCCTGATATGATCAACTGAAGTTAGACCTGAAATTCTGAGACTGTTGTGAGTATTTCAGGTTTCCTAATCTTCATTTTGATCAAAAAAATGCATCCAACCTTGTCATTTCCTTGCACAAATTCATGGAATGCTTTCTTGCCTTGAAAAATGAAGGACCCTCATCCCTAGCTCCCGCTGCAATCACAATGCAACAAGTTTTGTTGCAAACTCCCTTTCTTCAAAAGAATTTGCCCTCAAATTCTCGACATTGTCATATTCAACCTCTTCACAACAAGACAACGCACACCTCAAGAGATGGATTATCATGACTTCCTCCCGGATCGTAGACCAGAATTGTGTATGGCAAGAGAGGTGTTGTTACACTCTTGTCAGCAAAGTTCTTGGACAAATCAGGCCCCTTCAAGATGTAAGCTTTAAAGTTAGGACCATGGCTGGTGTAGGAGGTTACATTTGGTGCACTTGAGTATGGAATGACCCAAGACTCCTTTCTTGCTTCACCCTTGCTTGAATCCCAACACATATCACCTTCAAAGGAGCTTAAGAAACCATCCATCTTAAGGCTTAAAGGTTGCTGCAACTTCTTGTTTATGGATAGCTCTAATGGACTCAAGTAGATGATGTTTGAGCTAACGACAAGTTCGGCCCCATGCTGTTTCCCAACAAGGACTTGTATAGAGTGTGTTGGTGCTGATTCCTCCTTGTGGTGTGTAAGGGCATCACCTACATCTTCCCTTTGAGCATCCTTAGCTTTAGACTCAAGAGAGACCAAGCATGGGACAACATCCTTTTGGATTAGCCCCTCCTCCTTCCCAACTGTTTTTATAGCTTCTAAACTGTCCCCTTTAGCTAAGACCTCATGTGTTCTAGGCCTTGATAAACTCCTTTCAACAAACAAAGCCAACTCAAACAACTCACCATATGAATGCACCATTTCTAAGTTAATTCTCCTAGCAATTTCAGATTTCAAGCCAAGATAAAATCTGATTCTCTCTTGGACAAAATCAACTTCTATGTCACACACAAAGTGTAACTCCTCAAACAACATAGCATATTCAATAACACTTAAGGAGTTTTGTTTAAGGGTCTTAAGTTCAGCCCACAAATCATTCATGGTAGAGCAAGGTAGAAACTTTAGTCTCATGTTCCTTTCAAGTTTAAACCAAGAACTAAGTTTACCCTTCCCTTTCACCATCCTTGAAAGATTAAGTGTATTATACCAAAACAAAGCAACACCCTTTAAACAAGACACAACCATTTCACACTTCCTTGAATCAGAAAAACACTTGTTCTCGAAATAACATTCAACATCAAACAACCAAGACACAAATGCTCTACTGTTTTCACCATTAAAGGAAGGAAGTAATGGTGTGTTACCTTTGCCTCTAAGGGAAGGAGAGGACTTAGAACACTCATAGGGCAAGAGGTGTTCTCCTTGGTACAAATCAGGAGGTTTTGGTTCCCTTGGAACCCCATGGGTGCTTGTTTCACTCCTTGTATGCACATCACCTTCATACTCTTTTGTTAGAGCTTGCAACTTCACCATAGCTGCTTCTAATGACTTGAAAATAGAACCAAGGTCACGAGGCTTCTTCTTTGAGCATGGAACATTGGGTACAACACCAATAGCTACTGATTTTCCCATGAAAAATCAGAATGACAACTTAAGTAAAACTGATTTTTCAAGAAACAAACCAAAGGTTTGAAAACCTCTCTTCACTCATTGGGTTGTTTTTGTAATTTTAGATGTAGTTAGGAAAGATGAACACTCAACCAAAGCTCTGAAAACCAATTTGGAGTAAAACTACTAGGACTCGATTTTGGACAGAATTGGACTCGAAAACAGGTTGTGTTTGTGACTGAAATGGACACAAAAACAATGCAAGTAACCAAGGATATGACTTGAGCTAGATCACTAAGCAGGCTCAAGACTCGGAATCTCGTTCAAGATCACTAAGCATGAACTAAATTCCTCCTCAAACACTAAGTAATGAGGGGTTTTCCGCACTAAGCAAGAAGAAAAGAAGTAGAAAACTCAATTTTCAAACTCATAATTTTAACTCAACATAATCTGAATATTACAATAGAGAATGGCTCTTTATATAGAGCTTACAATGCTGCAAAATAAAACCCTAAGAAGAAATCTAACCATTGATGGAAAACTACTTTAATCTAAGGGTTGATTTTGAATTAAGTAAGAGGACAAATTGATAGGATCTGAATGTCAACTATTAAGGACAATTAGGAGCTGTTGTATTGCCTTCTTATATGGCCCAAAGCTGGTCCTTGCAGTAGAGAACAGAAAAGAGGAGACAAGGAGAAGAAGAGGACAAGCTGTCACTTTCATTGTGTCTCCTCAAAAGTAATCTGCTTTTGATCACATGTGAGGGTCTCCTTTTCTTGTTTTCTGATGCTCACATACTTGGAATCATTTAGAGATCATTTGGCATCCCTGGACGTGCCACTCAAGTCATGTAATTGGACAATAATGCCTCTGCTGCACACATAATGCAAAACAGACAATTAGTAACATTCAGAAATCAGGCCTTCCTTGCAGGAGCCATAACTTTCTGTTCAGGATGAACTAGGGTGCCTCCCTTATACCAATAGAAAGCTAAACGAGTTAGCTTCCTCCTCCAATTGGAATCATTCAATAATCATGTCTAGATATTCAGTTATTGGCCTTTCAGTAAGAACAGGTCAGGGATGAATGTTCAGCAGTTTTCCTCTGCAGCATTAGAAACTTTGAAAAATCATATCTTGCAACTCATATTAGCTAAAAATACCCATGATAGCTCAAATGAAAGCTAAGGGAGTTAGCTTTCACCTCCAAAAAGAATCAACCAAGAATAACCAGTAGATTTTGAGTTATTAAAGTTTGAACACTGACAGGTTATTTCAGAAAACTGAATTGCATTCCTGCGTGACAGTCTTTGAAGCTTGATTGTAAAAAATATGCTCGATGAATATTGCTGATTCCAAAGCCATTGGAAAGTAGACTTCTTCAAGATTTTATACATATAAAGAACACGAATTTTAAGCAAGTAAAACTCCTGATATGATCAACTGAAGTTAGACCTGAAATTCTGAGACTGTTGTGAGTATTTCAGGTTTCCTAATCTTCATTTTGATCAAAAAAATGCATCCAACCTTGTCATTTCCTTGCACAAATTCATGGAATGCTTTCTTGCCTTGAAAAATAAAGGACCCTCATCCCTAGCTCCCGCTGCAATCACAATGCAACAAGTTTTGTTGCACTAATAAACAAGAACAAATGGTTTACACAAGGAGTCACAAGGAATAATTAACAAGGTCAAATGATTTACATAACGAGTCATAATGAATAATGAATTAGGACAAATGATTCACAAAACGAGTCACAATGACTAATGAACTAGAACAAATGATTCACACAAGGAGTCACATTGACTAATGAACAAGGACAAATGGTTCACACAACGAGTCACAAGGACTAATGAACAAGGAGAAATGATTCACACAATGAGTCACAAGGACTAATGAACAAGAACAAATGGTTCACACCATGAGTCACAAAGACTAATAAACAAGAACAAATGGTTCACACAACGAGTCACAAGGACTAATGAACTAGAACAAATGATACACAACGAGTCAGAAAGACTAATTAACAAGGATAAATGATTCACACAATGAGTCACAATGACTAATGAACAAAGACAAATGGTTTACAACGAGTGACAAGGACTAATTAACAAGGACAAATGATTTACACAGCGAGTCACAATGGCAAATGAACTAGAACAAATGATTCACACAAGGAGTCACAATGACTAATGAACAAGGACAATAGTTCACACAACGAGTCACAAGGACTAATGAACAAGGACAAATGATTCACACAACGAGTCACAAGGACTAATGAACAAGAACAAATGGTTCACACAACGAGTCAAAGGACTAATGAACAAGAACAAATGGTTCACACAATGAGTCACAAGGGCTAATGAACTAGAACAAATGATTTACACAACGAGTCACAATGACTAATAAACAAGGACAAATGGTTTACACAAGGAGTCACAAGGACTAATTAACAAGGTCAAATGATTTACATAACGAGTCATAATGAATAATGAACTAGGACAAATGATTCACAAAACGAGTCACAATGACTAATGAACTAGAACAAATGATTCACACAAGGAGTCACATTGAGTAATAAACAAGAACAAATGGTTCACACAACGAGTCACAAGGACTAATGAACTAGAACAAATGATTTACACAACGAGTCAAAAGGACTAATTAACAAGCACAAATGATTCGCACAACGAGTCACAAGGACTAATGAAGAAAGACAAATGGTTTACAACGAGTCACAAGGACTAATTAACAAGGACAAATGATTCACACAACGAGTCACAATTACAAATGAACTAGAACAAATGATTCACACAAGGAGTCACAATGACTAATGAACAAGGACAAATGGTTCACACAACGAGTCACAAGGACTAATGAACAAGGACAAATGATTCACACAACGAGTCACAAGGACTAATGAACAAGAACAAATGGTTCACACAACGAGTCACAAGGACTAATGAACAAGAACAAATGGTTCACACAACGAGTCACAAGGACTAATGAACTTGAACAAATGATTTACACAACGAGTCACAATGACTAATAAAGAAGGACAAATGGTTTACACAAGGAGTCACAAGGACTAATTAAAAAGGTCAAATGATTTACATAACGAGTCATAATGAATAATGAACTAGGACAAATGATTCACAAAACGAGTCACAATGACTAATGAACTAGAACAAATGATTCACACAAGGAGTCACATTGACTAATAAACAAAAACAAATGGTTCACACAACGAGTCACAAGGACTAAAGAACTAGAACAAATGATTTACACAACGAGTCAGAAGGACTAATTAACAAGGACTAATGATTCACACAACGAGTCACAAGGAGTAATGAACAAAGACAAATGGTTTACAACGAGTCACAAGGACTAATTAACAAGGACAAATGATTTACACAACGAGTCACAATGACAAGTGAACTAGAACAAATGATTCACACAAGGAGTCACAATTACTAATGAACAAGGACAAATGGTTCACACAACGAGTCACAAGGACTAATGAACAAGGGTAAATGATTCACACAACGAGTCACAAGGACTAATGAACAAGGACAAATGGTTCACACAATAGAGTCACAAGGACTAATGAACAAGAACAAATGATTCACACAACGAGTCACAAGGACTAATGAACAAGAACAAATGGTTCACACAACGAGTCACAAGGACTAATGAACAAGAACAAATGGTTCACACAACGAGTCACAAGGGCTAATGAACTAGAACAAATGATTTACACAACGAGTCACAATGACTAATAAACAAGAACAAATGGTTTACACAAGGACTAATTAACAAGGTCAAATGATTTACATAACGAGTCATAATGAATAATGAATTAGGACAAATGATTCACAAAACGAGTCACAATGACTAATGAACTAGAACAAATGATTCACACAAGGAGTCACATTGACTAATGAACAAGGACAAATGGTTCACACAACGAGTCACAAGGACTAATGAACAAGGAGAAATGATTCACACAATGAGTCACAAGGACTAATGAACAAGAACAAATGGTTCACACAACGAGTCACAAAAACTAATAAACAAGAACAAATGGTTCACACAACGAGTCACAAGGACTAATGAACTAGAACAAATGATTTACACAACGAGTCAGAAGGACTAATTAACAAGGATAAATGATTCACACAAGGAGTCACAATGACTAATGAACAAAGACAAATGGTTTACAACGAGTCACAAGGACTAATTAACAAGGACAAATGATTTGCACAAATGAAAGTCACAATGGCAAATGAACTAGAACAAATGATTCACACAAGGAGTCACAATGACTAATGAACAAGGACAAATGGTTCACACAACGAGTCATAAGGACTAATGAACAAGGACAAATGATTCACACAACGAGTCACAAGGACTAATGAACAAGAACAAATGGTTCACACAACGAGTCAAAGGACTAATGAACAAGAACAAATGGTTCACACAATGAGTCACAAGGGCTAATGAACTAGAACAAATGATTTACATAACGAGTGACAATGACTAATAAACAAGGACAAATGGTTTACACAAGGAGTCACAAGGACTAATTAACAAGGTCAAATGATTTACATAACGAGTCATAATGAATAATGAACTAGGACAAATGATTCACAAAACGAGTCACAATGACTAATGAACTAGAACAAATGATTCACACAAGGAGTCATTGACTAATAAACAAGAACAAATGGTTCACACAACGAGTCACAAGGAATAAAGAACTAGAACAAATGATTTACACAACGAGTCAGAAGGAGTAATTAACAAGGACTAATGATTCACACAACGAGTCACAAGGAGTAATGAACAAAGACAAATGGTTTACAACAAGTCACAAGGACTAATTAACAAGGACAAATGATTTACACAACGAGTCACAATGACAAATGAACTAGAACAAATGATTCACACAAGGAGTCATAATTACTAATGAACAAGGACAAATGGTTCACACAACGAGTCACAAGGACTAATGAACAAGAACAAATGGTTCACACAACGAGTCACAAGGACTAATGAACAAGAACAAATAGTTCACACAACGAGTCACAAGGGCTAATGAACTAGAACAAATGATTTACACAACGAGTCACAATGACTAATAAACAAGAACAAATGGTTTACACAAGGAGTCACAAGGAACAATTAACAAGGTCAAATGATTTACATAACGAGTCATAATGAATAATGAATTAGGACAAATGATTCACAAAACGAGTCACAATGACTAATGAACTAGAACAAATGATTCACACAAGGAGTCACATTGACTAATGAACAAGGACAAATGGTTCACACAACGAGTCACAAGGACTAATGAACAAGGAGAAATGATTCACCCAATGAGTCACAAGGACTAATGATGAACTAAAACTATCAGATTTGAGTTGATATTAGACACGAAATTCCCAAATGACAAACAAAGAAAACTCAGCTTGTTTAGGACTCAAGGTATGACTTAATTCGAACACAAAGCAATGAATTAAGCCTAGGACTCGTCCAAGCACTTAGCAAAGGACTTATCCAACCTCCTAGCACTAAGCAAGGGAGTTTTATCAAGCACAAAGCAAAGATAAAGAAGAAAGAAAGCAGGTTGCTTCTTAGGGTTTTTTCATTCAAAATAATCTGATTTTGTCTAAGGGTTGTGCTTGCTTTTATAGGACAAGCAAGACAATCTCCTCCCTTCATCTAAGATAGCATCCTATGGCCACAAAAAGAGCTGCTAATACCACCAAACACGGCAGCCAAGGACCTTACAAGAAATCAGAAAAGAAAAGGACATAAAGCATAAAAGGTAGAAAGTAAACTAATAGTACAACAATCCCTTGTTTACTAGCTCAAGTCTTGTTTATGCACACTTGGACTCACTTGGAAGACTTTGGCAATGCTGCAAATACTCTTCTAAGGGCCCTTGAGCTATGTTTGATCAAAAGAGGAATGTTGAAAGCGACATAATGCACATAAAACGAAGCCTGCTCCAGCCATGTTCCTGATTGCGCGCTGTTCTAAAAGCTTGGCAAACTCAATGATAGGAAAAGCTTTGGGATACAAGTTCCTACACAAAAACGTCCCAAACTCACGAAAGATTAATCCCATGCTGGAAAAAGGCACGACTTCTTAGACGGAATTCATGTTAGACCTCAATCTTGTGCAAGGTCCAAAACCGGGTTCAAAAGAGGAATGCTCGGCTGAATTCTCTTCAATCTCCCCTTCTTGAAAAGGATTTGCCCTCAAATCCTGGCCATTATCATCTTCAATCTCTTCATAATAAGGACTTAAATCCCCAACATTGAATGTGCCATGGACCTCATAATCTCCGGGCAAGTTAATCTTGTAGGCATTGGACCCAATCTTTTCGAGGACTTCGAATGGACCATCCGCTCTTGGCATGAGCTTGTTCTTCCTTTTGGCTGGAAATCTTTCTTTTCTTAGGTTAATCCAAACAAGATCCCCTACTTCAAAGTTTGTGGCTTGCTTAGGACCCTTGGCCCTTGCTTTGTATGCTTCATTTGTTTTCTCAATTTGCTTCTTAACTTGAGCATGGATTTGTAGCATTTGCTCAACTCTTTTCTTAGCATCGAAATCAATCTTTTTCCTTTGGATGGGTGCCAAATCAGTGGGCATGAGGGGGTTGGCGCCATAAACAACTTCAAATGGAGACTTGCCCGTGCTTGAAGAAGGAGCCCTATTGAAGGCAAACTCGGCTTGAGCTAGTTTGAGATCCCAATCCTTCAATGATTTAGAAACCGTGCACCTTAGGATTCTCCCTAGAGTCTTGTTAGTCACCTCCGTTTGTCCATCAGTTTGGGGGTGATGGGAGGTGCTAAATAAGAGCCTAGTCTTTAGTAGCTTCCACAAGGACCTCCAAAAATGGCTCATGAACTTTGAATCCCTATCCGAGACAATAGACTTGGGAACTCCATGGAGCTTAACCACCTCTTTGAAGTATAAATCAGCCACACTAGATGCATCCTCCGTTTTCTTACAAGCAATGAAGTGAGCCATCTTGCTAAACCTATCCACAACAACCATGATGGAGTCCTTGCCTCTTTGAGTTCTTGGCAAAGCAACTATGAAATCCATGCTAATGTCTTCCCATGGCTGGTTTGGGACGGGTAAAGGGGTATAGGGGCCTGTTTTGAAGTAGGACTTGGATTGTTGACATGGAGCACACCTCTTGATAACATCTTGGACATCCCCAAGCATCTTAGGCCAATAGAAATGCTCTTGGAGTATGTCATAGGTCTTTTGAATGCCAAAGTGCCCGGCAAGACCATTGGAGTGTGCTTCTCGTACCAACAAGCTTCTATAGGGACTCCTTGGCACACACAAACGGTTTCCACGAAACAAGAACCCCTCTTGGACCAAGTAATGACCCCCCTTAGCTCGTCCATTTTGCAATGACCCCCACTCCTCCTTGAAATCTGGATCCTCTTGGTAAAACTCTTTCATGTGCTCAAACCCAAGCACTCTTTGCTCCATGTAACTCAACATAATGAACCTCCTTGATAGAGCATCCGCAACCACGTTATCCTTCCCTTCTATGTACTTGTTTGCAAAGTTGAATGATTGTAAGAACTCAACCCATTTGGCATGTCTATGGTTGAGCTTATGCTGCCCATTGATGTACTTAAGAGCCTCATGATCCGAATGAAGAACAAAGGGCCTTGGCTTGAGGTAATGGCTCCAATGAGTTAAGGCTCTTACAATGGCATAGAACTCTTTGTCATAAGTTGAGTAATTTAGCTTGGCACCACTCAATTTCTCACTAAAGTAAGCAATTGGCTTGTGCTCTTGAACAAGGACAGCCCCAATGCCAATGCCACTAGCATCACACTCAACTTCAAATAACTTATCAAAATTTGGCAAAGCAAGAATAGGAGACTCACATAGCTTTTCCTTGATGGTGTTGAAGGAAGTTTCAGCCTTATCTCCCCATTTGAACTCCCCCTTCTTCATACATTCAGTTATAGGAGCCATGAGAGTGCTAAAATCCTTGATAAACCTCCTATAGAATGATGCTAACCCATGAAAGCTCCTCACATCCGTGATATTCCTAGGAATAGGCCATGACTTGATTGCTTTAACCTTCTCTTGATCAACTAATATGCCACGGTCAGAAATGATGAAACCTAAGAATTGGACTTCACTTTGCATAAAAGAACACTTCTCAAGCTTCCCATACAACTTGTGTTCCCTAAGAGTGTCAAACAATATTTGCAAATGATTGAGGTGCTCTTCTTTGTTAGGACTATACACCAAGATGTCATCAAAGTATACAACAACAAAGCTGCCCAAGTGAGGCCTAAGCACTTCATTCATAAGCCTCATGAAAGTGCTTGGTGCATTAGAAAGACCAAATGGCATGACAAGCCATTCATACAACCCATGCTTTGTTTTGAATGCGGTTTTCCACTCATCTCCTTCTTTGATTCTTACTTGATGATAACCTTGCCTTAAATCAATCTTTGAAAACAGTTTGGCTCCACTAAGCTCATCTAGGATGTCATCAAGCCTTGGTATAGGAAACCTATACTTGATGGTTATGTTGTTGATGGCTCTACTATCGGTGCACATCCTCCATGACCCATCTTTCTTGGGCACAAGCAAGGCTGGAACGGCACAAGGGCTAAGGCTCTCCCTCACAAAACCCTTGCTCATGAGCTCTCCAATTTGTTGTTGCAATTCTTGGCTAGCTTTAGGATCACTTCTATAGGCTGCCTTGTTGGGTAGAGTAGCTCCCGGAATGAAATCAATTTGATGTTCAATTCCTCTAAGAGGAGGCAAACCACTAGGAAGCTCATTTGGAAACACATCACCATAGGTTTTGAGTAGGCGTTGGACCTCACTAGGCAGCCCCTTCTCTTGCTCTCCCACCACTTCCTTGGCTATAAGCACATACACGTCCCTATCCTCCTTTAACTGCAACAAAAGTTGTTGCATTGTGATTCATTTTTAAGCCAAAAGAAAAACTCCAAGGAATGGATCACAATTGAATGCATTTCATCGCCTTTTTGAAGTGTCCTTACAACAGGCCTGCTTTCTTTGTCTTATATCTCAAGTTATACTCATGCAAAACCTTTGATTCTTATGTCAATGGAAAGCTTGGGATCTTAGCTAAACAATGGAATTTGAATCACCACTATAGCTGCTCTATAGCTTGATATATGGCGGATGCAAACAGACTGCGCATTACTGGACAGCCCATGACCTACGTGCACTAAAAGTTCAATAACTCAATATTTACTCAACGTATAAGGCTGATTATTTTTGGAGGTGAAAGTAACTCCCTTAGCTTTCAAATGAGCTATCATGGGCCCTGATATTCATCCTGAGCTAAGAGATATGCCTCTTACAAGATGCAACTGAGTTCCTGAGATGTTCTACAACCCGGTTTTGGCTCGTCTCCTGTTTTGGGGTCAAACTCAAAATCCGTCTAGGAAAGCATGGTAAATTTTGTCATGTCTCAACTCTATAATGAATTTTGAGACTTTTTGTGTAGGGACTTCTATTTAAATAAGGATCCGAGCTGAGATGAATTCGCAAGACAAAACCGAGTAACGAGTTTATCGGTTTTCAACAATCGAGCTTAGTTTGCTTCCAATCGGTCCCATCTTTTTATTAATCAAATGAAGACCATCCTAGGACAAAATCCAGCTGCTTGGACCGTCCAAAACAGTCCTAGGAGGCTGTTTTATTATTTTTCAAATGAGCTCAAATGTCGCTTTCAAGGAAGGTCCAAAGTGTCACTATCATTCTTACAATTGTGTAAGAGCTTTGGGGGCTGCTCTCTATGGATTATATCAGCTGAATATTTGACTAAGGAAGCCTCCAATTGTGTGTTTTCTAGGTAGCTCTTATGTCCCTATTGTTGTAAGACCTTGAGAAGAACATTTGGATTGTTCTTGTTGTTGAGAAGCACAAAGCTGCCTAGGAAGTTTCAGCATCTTTTTTCTTCGTTTTCTTACTTGTTTAATGCTAGCCCTTGGATGTAAAATAGGTGGTTAAGATTAGAAGGCTTGGGTACTATATAAACCAAGTACTTGGTTGTAAAAATTCAGATTTGATGAAGTCAAAAGAAAGAAAGAAACCAAGTGTTTTCTTCACAAAAATCTCTTCTTTGCTTTGTGCTTGAAGAGCTCCATTGCTTTGTGCTTGGGGTTGGTAATTCATTTGCTTGTGTGCTTTGAATTATCGAGGCTAGTCCTATTGCTTTGTATTCGGGCCTAGTCATATCACAAAAACCGTCCCTAGGGACACGCCTAAAACAACAGTTTGTTTCATGCAAACTTAGGCTTGTTACTTTCTTTTTTCACTTAAATTGTCGAGTGAGGTTTCACTCCAACTTGGTTATCAGAGCTTTGGTTAGTCTTGTGAGTTCATTTTCCTAACTACTTTCAAAAACACAAAAACAGCCCAATGAGTGAAGAGAGTTTATCAAAACTTCGGTTTGTTGTTTGAAAAAAATCTGTTTTTATTAAAGTGTTGTCATTCGGTTTTTCCATTGGAAAATCAGTAGCAATGGAGTATGTCACTCATGTTCCATGCTCATAGGTGACGCCTTGTGACCTTGGTTCCATCTCCAAGTTCTTAGAAGCACCTATGGTGAAGTTGCAAGCTCTAACAAGAAGGCATGAAGATGATTTGCCTAAAAGGAGTGCAACCGGATGTCATAGAGTTCCGAGGGAACCAAAACCTCCTGATTTGTGCCATGGAGAACACCTCCTGCCCTATGAGTGTTCTAAGTCATCTCCTACCCTTAGAGGCAAAGGTAACACACCATTACTTCCTTCTTTTAATGGTGAAAACAAGAGAGCATTTGTTTCTTGGTTGTTTGATGTTGAATGCTATTTTGAGAACAAGTGTTTTTCTGATAAAGAGAAGTGTAAATTGGTTGTGTCTTGTTTAAAGGGTGTTGCTTTGCTTTGGTATAATACTCTTAATTTTTCAAGGAGAATGGAAGGGAAGGGTATGATAAGTTCTTGGTTTAAACTTGAAAGGAACATGAGACTAAAGTTTCTACCTTGTTCTACCATGGATGATTTGGTGGATGAACTTAAAACCCTAAAACAAAATTCCTTGAGTGTTCATGAGTATGCTAAATTATTTGAGGAATTAAACTTTGTGTGTGTCAATGAAGTTAATCCTTTCAAAAAAATCAGATTTTTTCTTGGCTTAAAATCTGAAATTGCTATGAAAATCAACTTGAAAATGATGCATTCATATGGTGAATTGCTTGAGTTGGCTTTGGATGTTGAGAAGAGCTTAATAAGGCCTAAAAACCATGAGGTCTTAGCTAAAGGGGTTAGTTTAGAGGTAACCAAAACAGATGGGAGAGAGGAGAGTTTAGACCAAGGAGATGTTGTGCCATGCTTGAACATTACTTGTCCTAAGTCTAAATCCCTTGAGCCAAAGGTCATTAGCATTTATTGTGAGATTAATAACTCATGTAGTGCTACATTTGAGAGTCCATGTTTTGAAACTAAAACCCCCTTCAACCCAACACATAAGCCTACTAGTGAGGAGGAGAGTAGCCATATCCTTTCCCATGTGACCATCAATGAACAAGCAACCGATTTGGAGCAGAGAGATTTGATTGTCGATCAAGGACTACTTGACCTTCAAACCGTGAAGTTTGGACAGTCCATGGTCATTTTCAATGGTGGAACTTGTTGGGATTCAAGCAAGGGTAAAGCAAGAGGAGAGTCTTGGGTTGTTCCATACTCAAGTGTACCAAATATGACCTCCTACATCAGCCATGGTTTTTGCTTCAAAATCAACATCTTGGATGGTATAACTTGTCACAAATCAGCTCCTCACTTTCATTTTTATATGTTGATAAGGTTGCAAGTTAGTCTTGTTCAATTGGGTGCGATTTCATACACAATTCTGGTCTATGATCCGGGAGGAAGCCATGAGAATGTCGAGAATGTCGAGAATTTGAGGGCAAATTCTTTTGAAGAAAGGGAGTTTGCAACAAAAGTTGTTGCATTGTGATTCATTTTTAAGCCAAAAGAAAAACTCCAAGGAATGGATCACAATTGAATGCATTTCATCGCCTTTTTGAAGTGTCCTAACAACAGGCCTGCTTTCTTTGTCTTATATCTCAAGTTATACTCATGCAAAACCTTTGATTCTTATGTCAATGGAAAGCTTGGGATCTTAGCTAAACAATGGAATTTGAATCACCACTATAGCTGCTCTATAGCTTGATATATGGCGGATGCAAACAGATCTGCGCATTCTGGACAGCCCATGACCTACGTGCACTAAAAGTTCAATAACTCAATATTTACTCAACGTATAAGGCTGATTATTTTTGGAGGTGAAAGTAACTCCCTTAGCTTTCAAATGAGCTATCATGTGCCCTGATATTCATCCTGAGCTAAGAGATATGCCTCTTACAAGATGCAACTGAGTTCCTGAGATGTTCTACAACCCGGTTTTGGCTCGTCTCCTGTTTTGGGGTCAAACTCAAAATCCGTCTAGGAAAGCATGGTAAATTTTGTCATGTCTCAACTCTATAATGAATTTTGAGACTTTTTGTGTAGGGACTTCTATTTAAATAAGGATCCGAGCTGAGATGAATTCGCAAGACAAAACCGAGTAACGAGTTTATCGGTTTTCAACAATCGAGCTTAGTTTGCTTCCAATCGGTCCCATCTTTTTATTAATCAAATGAAGACCATCCTAGGACAAAATCCAGCTGCTTGGACCGTCCAAAACAGTCCTAGGAGGCTGTTTTATTATTTTTCAAATGAGCTCAAATGTCGCTTTCAAGGAAGGTCCAAAGTGTCACTATCATTCTTACAATTGTGTAAGAGCTTTGGGGGCTGCTCTCTATGGATTATATCAGCTGAATATTTGACTAAGGAAGCCTCCAATTGTGTGTTTTCTAGGTAGCTCTTATGTCCCTATTGTTGTAAGACCTTGAGAAGAACATTTGGATTGTTCTTGTTGTTGAGAAGCACAAAGCTGCCTAGGAAGTTTCAGCATCTTTTTTCTTCGTTTTCTTACTTGTTTAATGCTAGCCCTTGGATGTAAAATAGGTGGTTAAGATTAGAAGGCTTGGGTACTATATAAACCAAGTACTTGGTTGTAAAAATTCAGATTTGATGAAGTCAAAAGAAAGAAAGAAACCAAGTGTTTTCTTCACAAAAATCTCTTCTTTGCTTTGTGCTTGAAGAGCTCCATTGCTTTGTGCTTGGGGTTGGTAATTCATTTGCTTGTGTGCTTTGAATTATCGAGGCTAGTCCTATTGCTTTGTATTCGGGCCTAGTCATATCACAAAAACCGTCCCTAGGGACACGCCTAAAACAACAGTTTGTTTCATGCAAACTTAGGCTTGTTACTTTCTTTTTTCACTTAAATTGTCGAGTGAGGTTTCACTCCAACTTGGTTATCAGAGCTTTGGTTAGTCTTGTGAGTTCATTTTCCTAACTACTTTCAAAAACACAAAAACAGCCCAATGAGTGAAGAGAGTTTATCAAAACTTCGGTTTGTTGTTTGAAAAAAATCTGTTTTTATTAAAGTGTTGTCATTCGGTTTTTCCATTGGAAAATCAGTAGCAATGGAGTATGTCACTCATGTTCCATGCTCATAGGTGACGCCTTGTGACCTTGGTTCCATCTCCAAGTTCTTAGAAGCACCTATGGTGAAGTTGCAAGCTCTAACAAGAAGGCATGAAGATGATTTGCCTAAAAGGAGTGCAACCGGATGTCATAGAGTTCCGAGGGAACCAAAACCTCCTGATTTGTGCCATGGAGAACACCTCCTGCCCTATGAGTGTTCTAAGTCATCTCCTACCCTTAGAGGCAAAGGTAACACACCATTACTTCCTTCTTTTAATGGTGAAAACAAGAGAGCATTTGTTTCTTGGTTGTTTGATGTTGAATGCTATTTTGAGAACAAGTGTTTTTCTGATAAAGAGAAGTGTAAATTGGTTGTGTCTTGTTTAAAGGGTGTTGCTTTGCTTTGGTATAATACTCTTAATTTTTCAAGGAGAATGGAAGGGAAGGGTATGATAAGTTCTTGGTTTAAACTTGAAAGGAACATGAGACTAAAGTTTCTACCTTGTTCTACCATGGATGATTTGGTGGATGAACTTAAAACCCTAAAACAAAATTCCTTGAGTGTTCATGAGTATGCTAAATTATTTGAGGAATTAAACTTTGTGTGTGTCAATGAAGTTAATCCTTTCAAAAAAATCAGATTTTTTCTTGGCTTAAAATCTGAAATTGCTATGAAAATCAACTTGAAAATGATGCATTCATATGGTGAATTGCTTGAGTTGGCTTTGGATGTTGAGAAGAGCTTAATAAGGCCTAAAAACCATGAGGTCTTAGCTAAAGGGGTTAGTTTAGAGGTAACCAAAACAGATGGGAGAGAGGAGAGTTTAGACCAAGGAGATGTTGTGCCATGCTTGAACATTACTTGTCCTAAGTCTAAATCCCTTGAGCCAAAGGTCATTAGCATTTATTGTGAGATTAATAACTCATGTAGTGCTACATTTGAGAGTCCATGTTTTGAAACTAAACCCCCTTCAACCCAACACATAAGCCTACTAGTGAGGAGGAGAGTAGCCATATCCTTTCCCATGTGACCATCAATGAACAAGCAACCGATTTGGAGCAGAGAGATTTGATTGTCGATCAAGGACTACTTGACCTTCAAACCGTGAAGTTTGGACAGTCCATGGTCATTTTCAATGGTGGAACTTGTTGGGATTCAAGCAAGGGTAAAGCAAGAGGAGAGTCTTGGGTTGTTCCATACTCAAGTGTACCAAATATGACCTCCTACATCAGCCATGGTTTTTGCTTCAAAATCAACATCTTGGATGGTATAACTTGTCACAAATCAGCTCCTCACTTTCATTTTTATATGTTGATAAGGTTGCAAGTTAGTCTTGTTCAATTGGGTGCGATTTCATACACAATTCTGGTCTATGATCCGGGAGGAAGCCATGAGAATGTCGAGAATGTCGAGAATTTGAGGGCAAATTCTTTTGAAGAAAGGGAGTTTGCAACAAAAGTTGTTGCATTGTGATTCATTTTTAAGCCAAAAGAAAAACTCCAAGGAATGGATCACAATTGAATGCATTTCATCGCCTTTTTGAAGTGTCCTAACAACAGGCCTGCTTTCTTTGTCTTATATCTCAAGTTATACTCATGCAAAACCTTTGATTCTTATGTCAATGGAAAGCTTGGGATCTTAGCTAAACAATGGAATTTGAATCACCACTATAGCTGCTCTATAGCTTGATATATGGCGGATGCAAACAGACTGCGCATTACTGGACAGCCCATGACCTACGTGCACTAAAAGTTCAATAACTCAATATTTACTCAACGTATAAGGCTGATTATTTTTGGAGGTGAAAGTAACTCCCTTAGCTTTCAAATGAGCTATCATGTGCCCTGATATTCATCCTGAGCTAAGAGATATGCCTCTTACAAGATGCAACTGAGTTCCTGAGATGTTCTACAACCCGGTTTTGGCTCGTCTCCTGTTTTGGGGTCAAACTCAAAATCCGTCTAGGAAAGCATGGTAAATTTTGTCATGTCTCAACTCTATAATGAATTTTGAGACTTTTTGTGTAGGGACTTCTATTTAAATAAGGATCCGAGCTGAGATGAATTCGCAAGACAAAACCGAGTAACGAGTTTATCGGTTTTCAACAATCGAGCTTAGTTTGCTTCCAATCGGTCCCATCTTTTTATTAATCAAATGAAGACCATCCTAGGACAAAATCCAGCTGCTTGGACCGTCCAAAACAGTCCTAGGAGGCTGTTTTATTATTTTTCAAATGAGCTCAAATGTCGCTTTCAAGGAAGGTCCAAAGTGTCACTATCATTCTTACAATTGTGTAAGAGCTTTGGGGGCTGCTCTCTATGGATTATATCAGCTGAATATTTGACTAAGGAAGCCTCCAATTGTGTGTTTTCTAGGTAGCTCTTATGTCCCTATTGTTGTAAGACCTTGAGAAGAACATTTGGATTGTTCTTGTTGTTGAGAAGCACAAAGCTGCCTAGGAAGTTTCAAATCTTTTTCTTCGTTTTCTTACTTGTTTAATGCTAGCCCTTGGATGTAAAATAGGTGGTTAAGATTAGAAGGCTTGGGTACTATATAAACCAAGTACTTGGTTGTAAAAATTCAGATTTGATGAAGTCAAAAGAAAGAAAGAAACCAAGTGTTTTCTTCACAAAAATCTCTTCTTTGCTTTGTGCTTGAAGAGCTCCATTGCTTTGTGCTTGGGGTTGGTAATTCATTTGCTTGTGTGCTTTGAATTATCGAGGCTAGTCCTATTGCTTTGTATTCGGGCCTAGTCATATCACAAAAACCGTCCCTAGGGACACGCCTAAAACAACAGTTTGTTTCATGCAAACTTAGGCTTGTTACTTTCTTTTTTCACTTAAATTGTCGAGTGAGGTTTCACTCCAACTTGGTTATCAGAGCTTTGGTTAGTCTTGTGAGTTCATTTTCCTAACTACTTTCAAAAACACAAAAACAGCCCAATGAGTGAAGAGAGTTTATCAAAACTTCGGTTTGTTGTTTGAAAAAAATCTGTTTTTATTAAAGTGTTGTCATTCGGTTTTTCCATTGGAAAATCAGTAGCAATGGAGTATGTCACTCATGTTCCATGCTCATAGGTGACGCCTTGTGACCTTGGTTCCATCTCCAAGTTCTTAGAAGCACCTATGGTGAAGTTGCAAGCTCTAACAAGAAGGCATGAAGATGATTTGCCTAAAAGGAGTGCAACCGGATGTCATAGAGTTCCGAGGGAACCAAAACCTCCTGATTTGTGCCATGGAGAACACCTCCTGCCCTATGAGTGTTCTAAGTCATCTCCTACCCTTAGAGGCAAAGGTAACACACCATTACTTCCTTCTTTTAATGGTGAAAACAAGAGAGCATTTGTTTCTTGGTTGTTTGATGTTGAATGCTATTTTGAGAACAAGTGTTTTTCTGATAAAGAGAAGTGTAAATTGGTTGTGTCTTGTTTAAAGGGTGTTGCTTTGCTTTGGTATAATACTCTTAATTTTTCAAGGAGAATGGAAGGGAAGGGTATGATAAGTTCTTGGTTTAAACTTGAAAGGAACATGAGACTAAAGTTTCTACCTTGTTCTACCATGGATGATTTGGTGGATGAACTTAAAACCCTAAAACAAAATTCCTTGAGTGTTCATGAGTATGCTAAATTATTTGAGGAATTAAACTTTGTGTGTGTCAATGAAGTTAATCCTTTCAAAAAAATCAGATTTTTTCTTGGCTTAAAATCTGAAATTGCTATGAAAATCAACTTGAAAATGATGCATTCATATGGTGAATTGCTTGAGTTGGCTTTGGATGTTGAGAAGAGCTTAATTAGGCTAAAAACCATGAGGTCTTAGCTAAAGGGGTTAGTTTAGAGGTAACCAAAACAGATGGGAGAGAGGAGAGTTTAGACCAAGGAGATGTTGTGCCATGCTTGAACATTACTTGTCCTAAGTCTAAATCCCTTGAGCCAAAGGTCATTAGCATTTATTGTGAGATTAATAACTCATGTAGTGCTACATTTGAGAGTCCATGTTTTGAAACTAAAACCCCCTTCAACCCAACACATAAGCCTACTAGTGAGGAGGAGAGTAGCCATATCCTTTCCCATGTGACCATCAATGAACAAGCAACCGATTTGGAGCAGAGAGATTTGATTGTCGATCAAGGACTACTTGACCTTCAAACCGTGAAGTTTGGACAGTCCATGGTCATTTTCAATGGTGGAACTTGTTGGGATTCAAGCAAGGGTAAAGCAAGAGGAGAGTCTTGGGTTGTTCCATACTCAAGTGTACCAAATATGACCTCCTACATCAGCCATGGTTTTTGCTTCAAAATCAACATCTTGGATGGTATAACTTGTCACAAATCAGCTCCTCACTTTCATTTTTATATGTTGATAAGGTTGCAAGTTAGTCTTGTTCAATTGGGTGCGATTTCATACACAATTCTGGTCTATGATCCGGGAGGAAGCCATGAGAATGTCGAGAATGTCGAGAATTTGAGGGCAAATTCTTTTGAAGAAAGGGAGTTTGCAACAAAAGTTGTTGCATTGTGATTCATTTTTAAGCCAAAAGAAAAACTCCAAGGAATGGATCACAATTGAATGCATTTCATCGCCTTTTTGAAGTGTCCTAACAACAGGCCTGCTTTCTTTGTCTTATATCTCAAGTTATACTCATGCAAAACCTTTGATTCTTATGTCAATGGAAAGCTTGGGATCTTAGCTAAACAATGGAATTTGAATCACCACTATAGCTGCTCTATAGCTTGATATATGGCGGATGCAAACAGACTGCGCATTACTGGACAGCCCATGACCTACGTGCACTAAAAGTTCAATAACTCAATATTTACTCAACGTATAAGGCTGATTATTTTTGGAGGTGAAAGTAACTCCCTTAGCTTTCAAATGAGCTATCATGTGCCCTGATATTCATCCTGAGCTAAGAGATATGCCTCTTACAAGATGCAACTGAGTTCCTGAGATGTTCTACAACCCGGTTTTGGCTCGTCTCCTGTTTTGGGGTCAAACTCAAAATCCGTCTAGGAAAGCATGGTAAATTTTGTCATGTCTCAACTCTATAATGAATTTTGAGACTTTTTGTGTAGGGACTTCTATTTAAATAAGGATCCGAGCTGAGATGAATTCGCAAGACAAAACCGAGTAACGAGTTTATCGGTTTTCAACAATCGAGCTTAGTTTGCTTCCAATCGGTCCCATCTTTTTATTAATCAAATGAAGACCATCCTAGGACAAAATCCAGCTGCTTGGACCGTCCAAAACAGTCCTAGGAGGCTGTTTTATTATTTTTCAAATGAGCTCAAATGTCGCTTTCAAGGAAGGTCCAAAGTGTCACTATCATTCTTACAATTGTGTAAGAGCTTTGGGGGCTGCTCTCTATGGATTATATCAGCTGAATATTTGACTAAGGAAGCCTCCAATTGTGTGTTTTCTAGGTAGCTCTTATGTCCCTATTGTTGTAAGACCTTGAGAAGAACATTTGGATTGTTCTTGTTGTTGAGAAGCACAAAGCTGCCTAGGAAGTTTCAGCATCTTTTTTCTTCGTTTTCTTACTTGTTTAATGCTAGCCCTTGGATGTAAAATAGGTGGTTAAGATTAGAAGGCTTGGGTACTATATAAACCAAGTACTTGGTTGTAAAAATTCAGATTTGATGAAGTCAAAAGAAAGAAAGAAACCAAGTGTTTTCTTCACAAAAATCTCTTCTTTGCTTTGTGCTTGAAGAGCTCCATTGCTTTGTGCTTGGGGTTGGTAATTCATTTGCTTGTGTGCTTTGAATTATCGAGGCTAGTCCTATTGCTTTGTATTCGGGCCTAGTCATATCACAAAAACCGTCCCTAGGGACACGCCTAAAACAACAGTTTGTTTCATGCAAACTTAGGCTTGTTACTTTCTTTTTTCACTTAAATTGTCGAGTGAGGTTTCACTCCAACTTGGTTATCAGAGCTTTGGTTAGTCTTGTGAGTTCATTTTCCTAACTACTTTCAAAAACACAAAAACAGCCCAATGAGTGAAGAGAGTTTATCAAAACTTCGGTTTGTTGTTTGAAAAAAATCTGTTTTTATTAAAGTGTTGTCATTCGGTTTTTCCATTGGAAAATCAGTAGCAATGGAGTATGTCACTCATGTTCCATGCTCATAGGTGACGCCTTGTGACCTTGGTTCCATCTCCAAGTTCTTAGAAGCACCTATGGTGAAGTTGCAAGCTCTAACAAGAAGGCATGAAGATGATTTGCCTAAAAGGAGTGCAACCGGATGTCATAGAGTTCCGAGGGAACCAAAACCTCCTGATTTGTGCCATGGAGAACACCTCCTGCCCTATGAGTGTTCTAAGTCATCTCCTACCCTTAGAGGCAAAGGTAACACACCATTACTTCCTTCTTTTAATGGTGAAAACAAGAGAGCATTTGTTTCTTGGTTGTTTGATGTTGAATGCTATTTTGAGAACAAGTGTTTTTCTGATAAAGAGATGTGTAAATTGGTTGTGTCTTGTTTAAAGGGTGTTGCTTTGCTTTGGTATAATACTCTTAATTTTTCAAGGAGAATGGAAGGGAAGGGTATGATAAGTTCTTGGTTTAAACTTGAAAGGAACATGAGACTAAAGTTTCTACCTTGTTCTACCATGGATGATTTGGTGGATGAACTTAAAACCCTAAAACAAAATTCCTTGAGTGTTCATGAGTATGCTAAATTATTTGAGGAATTAAACTTTGTGTGTGTCAATGAAGTTAATCCTTTCAAAAAAATCAGATTTTTTCTTGGCTTAAAATCTGAAATTGCTATGAAAATCAACTTGAAAATGATGCATTCATATGGTGAATTGCTTGAGTTGGCTTTGGATGTTGAGAAGAGCTTAATAAGGCCTAAAAACCATGAGGTCTTAGCTAAAGGGGTTAGTTTAGAGGTAACCAAAACAGATGGGAGAGAGGAGAGTTTAGACCAAGGAGATGTTGTGCCATGCTTGAACATTACTTGTCCTAAGTCTAAATCCCTTGAGCCAAAGGTCATTAGCATTTATTGTGAGATTAATAACTCATGTAGTGCTACATTTGAGAGTCCATGTTTTGAAACTAAACCCCCTTCAACCCAACACATAAGCCTACTAGTGAGGAGGAGAGTAGCCATATCCTTTCCCATGTGACCATCAATGAACAAGCAACCGATTTGGAGCAGAGAGATTTGATTGTCGATCAAGGACTACTTGACCTTCAAACCGTGAAGTTTGGACAGTCCATGGTCATTTTCAATGGTGGAACTTGTTGGGATTCAAGCAAGGGTAAAGCAAGAGGAGAGTCTTGGGTTGTTCCATACTCAAGTGTACCAAATATGACCTCCTACATCAGCCATGGTTTTTGCTTCAAAATCAACATCTTGGATGGTATAACTTGTCACAAATCAGCTCCTCACTTTCATTTTTATATGTTGATAAGGTTGCAAGTTAGTCTTGTTCAATTGGGTGCGATTTCATACACAATTCTGGTCTATGATCCGGGAGGAAGCCATGAGAATGTCGAGAATGTCGAGAATTTGAGGGCAAATTCTTTTGAAGAAAGGGAGTTTGCAACAAAAGTTGTTGCATTGTGATTCATTTTTAAGCCAAAAGAAAAACTCCAAGGAATGGATCACAATTGAATGCATTTCATCGCCTTTTTGAAGTGTCCTAACAACAGGCCTGCTTTCTTTGTCTTATATCTCAAGTTATACTCATGCAAAACCTTTGATTCTTATGTCAATGGAAAGCTTGGGATCTTAGCTAAACAATGGAATTTGAATCACCACTATAGCTGCTCTATAGCTTGATATATGGCGGATGCAAACAGACTGCGCATTACTGGACAGCCCATGACCTACGTGCACTAAAAGTTCAATAACTCAATATTTACTCAACGTATAAGGCTGATTATTTTTGGAGGTGAAAGTAACTCCCTTAGCTTTCAAATGAGCTATCATGTGCCCTGATATTCATCCTGAGCTAAGAGATATGCCTCTTACAAGATGCAACTGAGTTCCTGAGATGTTCTACAACCCGGTTTTGGCTCGTCTTCTGTTTTGGGGTCAAACTCAAAATCCGTCTAGGAAAGCATGGTAAATTTTGTCATGTCTCAACTCTATAATGAATTTTGAGACTTTTTGTGTAGGGACTTCTATTTAAATAAGGATCCGAGCTGAGATGAATTCGCAAGACAAAACCGAGTAACGAGTTTATCGGTTTTCAACAATCGAGCTTAGTTTGCTTCCAATCGGTCCCATCTTTTTATTAATCAAATGAAGACCATCCTAGGACAAAATCCAGCTGCTTGGACCGTCCAAAACAGTCCTAGGAGGCTGTTTTATTATTTTTCAAATGAGCTCAAATGTCGCTTTCAAGGAAGGTCCAAAGTGTCACTATCATTCTTACAATTGTGTAAGAGCTTTGGGGGCTGCTCTCTATGGATTATATCAGCTGAATATTTGACTAAGGAAGCCTCCAATTGTGTGTTTTCTAGGTAGCTCTTATGTCCCTATTGTTGTAAGACCTTGAGAAGAACATTTGGATTGTTCTTGTTGTTGAGAAGCACAAAGCTGCCTAGGAAGTTTCAGCATCTTTTTTCTTCGTTTTCTTACTTGTTTAATGCTAGCCCTTGGATGTAAAATAGGTGGTTAAGATTAGAAGGCTTGGGTACTATATAAACCAAGTACTTGGTTGTAAAAATTCAGATTTGATGAAGTCAAAAGAAAGAAAGAAACCAAGTGTTTTCTTCACAAAAATCTCTTCTTTGCTTTGTGCTTGAAGAGCTCCATTGCTTTGTGCTTGGGGTTGGTAATTCATTTGCTTGTGTGCTTTGAATTATCGAGGCTAGTCCTATTGCTTTGTATTCGGGCCTAGTCATATCACAAAAACCGTCCCTAGGGACACGCCTAAAACAACAGTTTGTTTCATGCAAACTTAGGCTTGTTACTTTCTTTTTTCACTTAAATTGTCGAGTGAGGTTTCACTCCAACTTGGTTATCAGAGCTTTGGTTAGTCTTGTGAGTTCATTTTCCTAACTACTTTCAAAAACACAAAAACAGCCCAATGAGTGAAGAGAGTTTATCAAAACTTCGGTTTGTTGTTTGAAAAAAATCTGTTTTTATTAAAGTGTTGTCATTCGGTTTTTCCATTGGAAAATCAGTAGCAATGGAGTATGTCACTCATGTTCCATGCTCATAGGTGACGCCTTGTGACCTTGGTTCCATCTCCAAGTTCTTAGAAGCACCTATGGTGAAGTTGCAAGCTCTAACAAGAAGGCATGAAGATGATTTGCCTAAAAGGAGTGCAACCGGATGTCATAGAGTTCCGAGGGAACCAAAACCTCCTGATTTGTGCCATGGAGAACACCTCCTGCCCTATGAGTGTTCTAAGTCATCTCCTACCCTTAGAGGCAAAGGTAACACACCATTACTTCCTTCTTTTAATGGTGAAAACAAGAGAGCATTTGTTTCTTGGTTGTTTGATGTTGAATGCTATTTTGAGAACAAGTGTTTTTCTGATAAAGAGAAGTGTAAATTGGTTGTGTCTTGTTTAAAGGGTGTTGCTTTGCTTTGGTATAATACTCTTAATTTTTCAAGGAGAATGGAAGGGAAGGGTATGATAAGTTCTTGGTTTAAACTTGAAAGGAACATGAGACTAAAGTTTCTACCTTGTTCTACCATGGATGATTTGGTGGATGAACTTAAAACCCTAAAACAAAATTCCTTGAGCGTTCATGAGTATGCTAAATTATTTGAGGAATTAAACTTTGTGTGTGTCAATGAAGTTAATCCTTTCAAAAAAATCAGATTTTTTCTTGGCTTAAAATCTGAAATTGCTATGAAAATCAACTTGAAAATGATGCATTCATATGGTGAATTGCTTGAGTTGGCTTTGGATGTTGAGAAGAGCTTAATAAGGCCTAAAAACCATGAGGTCTTAGCTAAAGGGGTTAGTTTAGAGGTAACCAAAACAGATGGGAGAGAGGAGAGTTTAGACCAAGGAGATGTTGTGCCATGCTTGAACATTACTTGTCCTAAGTCTAAATCCCTTGAGCCAAAGGTCATTAGCATTTATTGTGAGATTAATAACTCATGTAGTGCTACATTTGAGAGTCCCTGTTTTGAAACTAAAACCCCCTTCAACCCAACACATAAGCCTACTAGTGAGGAGGAGAGTAGCCATATCCTTTCCCATGTGACCATCAATGAACAAGCAACCGATTTGGAGCAGAGAGATTTGATTGTCGATCAAGGACTACTTGACCTTCAAACCGTGAAGTTTGGACAGTCCATGGTCATTTTCAATGGTGGAACTTGTTGGGATTCAAGCAAGGGTAAAGCAAGAGGAGAGTCTTGGGTTGTTCCATACTCAAGTGTACCAAATATGACCTCCTACATCAGCCATGGTTTTTGCTTCAAAATCAACATCTTGGATGGTATAACTTGTCACAAATCAGCTCCTCACTTTCATTTTTATATGTTGATAAGGTTGCAAGTTAGTCTTGTTCAATTGGGTGCGATTTCATACACAATTCTGGTCTATGATCCGGGAGGAAGCCATGAGAATGTCGAGAATGTCGAGAATTTGAGGGCAAATTCTTTTGAAGAAAGGGAGTTTGCAACAAAAGTTGTTGCATTGTGATTCATTTTTAAGCCAAAAGAAAAACTCCAAGGAATGGATCACAATTGAATGCATTTCATCGCCTTTTTGAAGTGTCCTTACAACAGGCCTGCTTTCTTTGTCTTATATCTCAAGTTATACTCATGCAAAACCTTTGATTCTTATGTCAATGGAAAGCTTGGGATCTTAGCTAAACAATGGAATTTGAATCACCACTATAGCTGCTCTATAGCTTGATATATGGCGGATGCAAACAGACTGCGCATTACTGGACAGCCCATGACCTACGTGCACTAAAAGTTCAATAACTCAATATTTACTCAACGTATAAGGCTGATTATTTTTGGAGGTGAAAGTAACTCCCTTAGCTTTCAAATGAGCTATCATGTGCCCTGATATTCATCCTGAGCTAAGAGATATGCCTCTTACAAGATGCAACTGAGTTCCTGAGATGTTCTACAACCCGGTTTTGGCTCGTCTCCTGTTTTGGGGTCAAACTCAAAATCCGTCTAGGAAAGCATGGTAAATTTTGTCATGTCTCAACTCTATAATGAATTTTGAGACTTTTTGTGTAGGGACTTCTATTTAAATAAGGATCCGAGCTGAGATGAATTCGCAAGACAAAACCGAGTAACGAGTTTATCGGTTTTCAACAATCGAGCTTAGTTTGCTTCCAATCGGTCCCATCTTTTTATTAATCAAATGAAGACCATCCTAGGACAAAATCCAGCTGCTTGGACCGTCCAAAACAGTCCTAGGAGGCTGTTTTATTATTTTTCAAATGAGCTCAAATGTCGCTTTCAAGGAAGGTCCAAAGTGTCACTATCATTCTTACAATTGTGTAAGAGCTTTGGGGGCTGCTCTCTATGGATTATATCAGCTGAATATTTGACTAAGGAAGCCTCCAATTGTGTGTTTTCTAGGTAGCTCTTATGTCCCTATTGTTGTAAGACCTTGAGAAGAACATTTGGATTGTTCTTGTTGTTGAGAAGCACAAAGCTGCCTAGGAAGTTTCAGCATCTTTTTTCTTCGTTTTCTTACTTGTTTAATGCTAGCCCTTGGATGTAAAATAGGTGGTTAAGATTAGAAGGCTTGGGTACTATATAAACCAAGTACTTGGTTGTAAAAATTCAGATTTGATGAAGTCAAAAGAAAGAAAGAAACCAAGTGTTTTCTTCACAAAAATCTCTTCTTTGCTTTGTGCTTGAAGAGCTCCATTGCTTTGTGCTTGGGGTTGGTAATTCATTTGCTTGTGTGCTTTGAATTATCGAGGCTAGTCCTATTGCTTTGTATTCGGGCCTAGTCATATCACAAAAACCGTCCCTAGGGACACGCCTAAAACAACAGTTTGTTTCATGCAAACTTAGGCTTGTTACTTTCTTTTTTCACTTAAATTGTCGAGTGAGGTTTCACTCCATTAACTCTTGTAACATTTCTGCCCCATTGATTAGCAACACTTCCTTAGATGGTTCAAGCATGGAGGGTGTTGGAATATGCTTGAGAACAGGTGGTAAAGGTGCTAGGATGACCTTTCTTGAGCCAAATTTGAAGGTGTAGGTGTTGTCTTTACCATGATGAACCGAGTCCCTATCAAACTCCCACGGTCTCCCAAGTAGCAAGTGACAAGCATCCATTGGAAGAACATCACAAAGAGCTTCATCTACATAGTTTTTGCCAATGGAAAAAGGAACCAAGCATTGCTTATCAACCCTCACTTCAGCCCCTTTGTTGAGCCACCTTAGCTTATAAGGACTAGGATGGTCTTGTGTAGGTAATGATAGTTTGTCAATGAGAGTACTAGAGGCAACATTGGTACAACTCCCTCCATCAATGATAAGATTACAAACCCTCCCTTTAATGGTCCACCTAGACCTGAAAATTTGTTGTCTTTGGTCCATTTCCAAGGGTTGGGGTTGGGTATGCATCACTCTCCAAGTAACCAAGCTAAGACCCGCATCCGGCATAACCACATCATCCTCCTCATGGTCCGTTCCTTCCCTTTCCTCATCACACACAAGAATCTCATCATCTCCCCAATGAACCACTTCAAAGCTACTAAGGGCTCTCTTGGTTGGGCATTCTTTGGCAAAGTGACCATAACCTTGGCATTGGTAACATTTCTTGAGAGGCATGGTCTTTTTTTGTGAGGTTTCGGCTGCTTTTCCCTTGTCAAGTATGGTGGTTTTGTTTTGAGAGGGTGGTTCATTGATTTTGAAACTGGTTGGGGGTCTAAAGGTGGCTGTTTTGGTGGTTGTTTGGTGGTTGTAGCCTTCCCTTTACCCATTTTCTCAACCCTTAAAGCCAAGTTAACGGCTTCATCAAAGGACCATACTTGTTGCATTCTAACCCTATGAGCAATCTTAGTATCTAACCCTTCAACAAATCTAGCAATTTTCTGTTCGGGCTTCTCATTGAGTTCACATTGCAAAGTAAGTTGTTCAAAGTCTCTAAGATATGACTCAAGTGGTTGTTGGTCTTGTTTAAGTTGTGTGAGCTTAATGAAAATGTCTTGAGTGTACTCTTTAGGTATAAACTTCTCATTAAGCTTCTTTTTCAGTTTTAACCAAGAATTAATAGGTTCCTTTGTAACACCCGCGAATTTTCCATTTTGACATTTATAATTTAATTAACCATTCTATTGTCTTATTTATATTTTAAATTATTTAATTTAATTAATCTCATCATTAAACATGATTTTTATAAATATTATATTTTTAAAAGCTTAAGTTATACAAAATAAATATTTTGGTCGGATAATAATGATAATAATAATAATATTCTCCGTCTTGAGTTGTAGTGGGCTTGAGACGTAAATTCTTGTGTATATCGACTCAATCTTGCATGTTGGGCCTAGTATGACCAATGGACTCACATACTACTCCTTCCTCCTCATAAAAATAATGAGGGAAACCCTAACTACATCTTCCTCCTCAATTTCTCAGCATACATCCTCAACACAAACACCATTTTTACACTTTCCTCTCACAAATCTTCAAAACACCATAACTTGCTCGATTCTTATCCGAATCAAGTGATTTTCGCGTCTATCTCTTCCTCTCATCGCCCTCCTTCTTTCTAGGTAAGAAAAGAACCATCTTTCCTCCATTAATGGGGCTGTCGAACCATTCTCTACATGGTACCCTTTTTCTAGTTTCGATTCTTAGTCTTATTTTGTGTTTTCTTATGTTTAGGAGAAAGTTTAGTTGACCCGGAAGTGGATTCTTGAAAGGTAGACGATTCTATTGTGGATTAAAGAGCTAAAAGGTAACGGTGATGGGTTACTCGACTTTTATGTTAAAATTGTGTGAATTATGTAGTATTAGACTCATATGAATGTTAAAGTTGGTATCTTTCATGACTTATAGTGATTTGGTGTTGAGTAGAATACTTGTATGATGTTTTTCACATGTTAATGAGTAATTTTCATGCTTGGTTATAAGATGGTGAAATATGAGATTTGTCTTAAAGGAATACCTTCATAATTAAATGATTAAGCCTTACTTAAATGATTATTAATCAACCCCACATGTTAATGACATATTGAATGTAATAATTTTCCATGTATTCATCATATTAGAGAAGTATAAGATGATTGAAATTAAGATAGTTGAATTTGGAAGACTTTAGATGGTTGTTTAATGGAATTTGCGTGTACAGTGATCCCCTGCCGGTGGGCCGGCAGCCGGCCTACCCAACCGGCAGCGAGTATATGCGATTTTGATGTCTTTTATTATGGGTGTACTCCCTGCCGGTGGGCCGGCAGCCGGTCAACCGGCAGAGAATACATAATGTGCAAAGTTGAGCTTGTTTGGCTATAGGGTGTATTCCCTGCCGGTGGGCGGCACCGTCGACCGCAGAGAATACACATTGAGCATTGTTGACTTGTTTACCTTGACCTGTATTCCCTGCCGGTGGGCCGGCAGCCGGTGGACCGGCAGCCGGTGGACCGGCAGAGAATACACTTTCAGCTATTTTGGCCTTGTTTTACCTTGGCTTGTATTCCCTGCCGGTGGGCCGGCAGCCGGTGGGCCGGCAGAGGATACACCTTCATTTACCTTGACCTTGTTTCAACTTAGCATGAATCCTCTGCCGGTGGGCCGGCAGCCGGTGCCCACGCCGGCAGAGAGCACCTGGTAATCATTATACTCTTATGTTTATACATGCTTCACATGAATTGTTTACGTTATGTTTGGGCAATCATTGTTGCTCGTATTTGTGACCCGAGCGTGACGTTTTACATTGTGAGACTACTCGACATTCCTTATTTATTTGCCCTCGGACCTTGGGTCACGGTTAGGTGCCATGGTCTCCGAGTTGGGCTATTTTTCCTCCCGCCTCTTCGGACCGGGGGTCACGGTTAGGTGACAAGGTTCCGATTTGGGGTTACTCGACTTTCGGGCACGGTTAGGTGTACCATGTTTCGAGTCTTGGATACGATTTGGTATCGTTTGTCGAATCGGGTGTCGTCCATCCCGAGAGTCTGGCCAGGTTTAGACTAGGACCGTATTATGATCGTCGTCCTACCAAGAGGTTGGAGTCTAGGGGTTTGTCTTGTTTGAGTCAAAGCCTTTGTAGATGTCTTGCTTGTTACGGTCATTGGCGTGTACTTATATACGAGAGTTCACGTCTTCTATGATTGTTTGTGAGAGTCTTGGTCCTATCGGATACTAGTGGTGAGATGCAAGCCCCTAGTTGCGATATGATCGCCGGGATTGATGTTCCCATCCGTTCTTATGGTGAGATGCAAGCCATAAGTATGAATGTGACATTAGTAGCCACGTCCCGTGCTATGGTTGTTAAGAGGTTTTCAAAGTAATGGCTAATGGTTTCCATCCATGTATTTTCTATTCAATTGATCCGTTGTTTACCTTCTTCATATGATTCGATGCCTAATCTCATATCCATGTTTTGGTTACCTTGAATGCATGTTTAATATAATGTACCATGCCTATCCCATTAAGAATGCAATGTGCCTATCTCATTATGATTATCGTTTATATTCCCTTGTTCATATTATTCAAGTATGATGCATGATCAATATGTTTAATTAAGTTCTTGCTTATGTGCATTTTGACATATTGTGGGCTGGGAGAACCCCGAGTTACTCCCCACCGACCGTATGCGTTCATGTTTACATGAATGACAAGTTTGTGATGCAGATTATGGGGAAGACGTGTGAGCTAGCGAGAACGTTGAACCTTGGACCTTAGTTATAGTTTACTTAGACTCACCTATCGTTAGACTTGTGTTTATTCGTGGGATATCTTTTCCCCAACGCACTTCGTTTTTAATTGTAAAACTTATTCATCTTATTTTTCATTTTCGTTTGATCACTTATGGTGGATTTCACACTTTAAACTTTAAAGGTTTTAAAAATCTCTTATTTTCCGCTAAGATTTAATAGTTCTTTTGATGCCTCATCGAGGGGTGTCACAGTTGGTATCAGAGCATATGTTGCTCCCGACGCACACACGTGTACCCCGAATTAAAATTGAACTTGACCTTGAATAATGAATGAGAGATGGGTAGACTTAAGGACCTAAGTTGGTAGTCTGTAGTGTGTTTTCTCTTTGTTAGGTTCTAACATGTTTGTTGATTGTCATTTAATAATTTTTGTGCCCTTGGATCAATGACCGTGAGCTTACCTACGTGAAGATCAAGACGTGGTGCCTTTTGCCGATAATTGAAGAATTGTTCGACTTTTGAAGAATGCTTCTTCTTCCTTGAAGATATTCCTAATTCGTGTGTACCTTGCCTTGTTCTTTCATTTCTTGATGCTTATTTCCTCTTCTAAACTTTCTTTTCTCTTTTCCTTGGAAGCTACTCTTGTACCCTCCTAACTTGTCGTTTGTTCCTTGCTTATCCTCCCTTAACGCCCTTTTGATAGTACTCTTTCTTTTGCTTTACCTTGGAAGCTAGTTTGGTACTCACCCGACCTATCTCTCGTTTTTGTTTCTCCTTCCATAACATATTGCATATAGATCTCTTTCTCTTGAAGGGTGTCTCTACCTTCTCTGAGATTCCTTCCTCTCTTAGAATGCCTTGTCATATTCCCTTGTCTTTGTGCTTCTATACCTATCGTAACTCTTCTCATATATCTTGAGGGTTGTCTTTGTAACTTTTCCTCTTATAAGACCCCTCATGGACATCTTCATCTTTGTCTTATGGAATTTTAACCTTGGTTGAGAATTTTGGCTTTGTGGAGTTGGTTTGTGATTGATTCCTAACCCTCGCCTTGAGAGTTTGTTTTGTTAGAGAAGCTTTACCAGTGTGGTAAGACATACCTTGAGGTTTCTTAGACTTAGTTGCTTGACATGAACTGAGTGTGGTCGATTAGTTGAATTATTTGGGTCGTAAAGTATGAGTTGCATGTGTTACTAAGGTTATAGAACTTGGCTTTGTTGTTTATGGTTGAGATTTGAAAGGCTTGGGAAGTGTAGTGAGACGTGTCTTGGGATGCTAGTGCCTAGTACTTGACTTAGAATGGCTGAAATTGAATGGTGGAATTGAAGAGGTAAGATTGAATGAGTAAGTCGAGTTTATGATAGGCTTTCGTAATCACTTTGGATATGAGGGTTTGATAATGTACACGGGACCATGAGAAATGCTAATTGTGGGATTACCAGTTTGTCTAAGTGAGTGATCTTGATTACTACTTGAGGTTGGTATGAGAGTGAGACTAAGCTACATTATTGGGGAGTCTTAGCGCTTGTTTTAGTAGCTAAAAAGGATAATAGTATGGTTGATGCCAAATGTTAAGTTGAGGAACATAGTTTCAATTTATGGAGTTAGAATGTGGAAACATAAGGTAGTAAAGTGTTGTTACAACTAAGACCTTGTTTCTTGAGAACTCGATGGTAGGTTTTGTTCTATGATACTGGATTTGAAAGAAAATACTTTGGGATGCTGATGACCGTAACGGATTGGTAATGTGATTCGATAGTAGTTGGCTCATGAGAGTTCTTGAGTTGAGAGAGACTTAGTATTGAGAAGTATTTGTTACCCCTATGGTTTTATACTTTAAGAGAGACTTGCATATAAGGAATGAGATGGATTGCCTTGACCCTCGTTTTGGATTTTGGTCGTTTTGTTATGATGGTACAATATCCTAATAGGCGTGACCTTGTTAGAGAGAACCTTAAGTCTTAGAAAGTGTATAGTTTAAGCCCTAAAATCCCCCTCGTACCTTTAATCATCTTCCTTCCCTTCGTTCATACCTTGATTAGATTTATTTCTTAAGTATGAAGGTTACCTGCCGTTTCTTTGCCTTGAATACCTCTCTAATTCTAATGTCTCTTACTGGTGTTAACTAGTTACCTTTACTTTTGACTCCTTTAATCTCACGCCTCGTCATGTTCATGTATCCCCTTGAAATTTCCTATCATTTCTTGACCTAGTTATTACTCTTTGTTTCTTTAGTAGAGTGATGGCATTGTTGGCTACGTTGTAGAGTGAGTGAGATGCTCTTTGAGGATTCTTTGTGAACCTTGATTTCGTCAAAATTGGATTAGTGGAACTTGAGTTGAGTTGGGTAGGAAAAATTGTATGACAAACCTATTTACTTTTGGTTGGTGGTCTTTATGATTTGGGGAATGTGATCATCTATGCTTGTGAATTCGGGTGTGAATAAGATTTTGTTTGGAGTGTTAGAAAATATAAGGAACTTGGGATTTTGATCTTTGATTAAGGATTTTATCATAGTGAGAACTCCTAGTGGTCGATAGTTGGTTATGTGTGTAACTCTTTTAGTAGTTTTGACCTTTCGTGGAAATCGTTTATAGATGATTTATATTTGAGAGTTATGAAATCACGATTGTGGTGGAGTGACTTGACCGACGGAGTAGCATAGGAGTAAAGTGTGAGTATTTTGAGGGAATTATTGGAAGTTATGTGGTTATGAGTTTCGTGGTTAGGAAGTTTTCGGAACCGTTCAGGATGACTTTGTTGTTCGAGATTTAAGTATCTGGCGTTTCCTTGTTGCCTAATTTCCCGTCCTCTTTGACCATAAGTGTTACCGTTCATACCTCTCTTCCTCGTTTATGCTTGCTCCTCCTTTATAATTTGATGTTAACCTATGAAATTCAATCTTTGATATCCTTGTGGGTTCGATTTCAACTCTTCTCCTAGGAAGTTCATCATAGCTCTTTTGTTGGTTAAGTTGAACCCTCTTAGCGTACCTTGTTTTCATGATATCTAAGTTCTCTTCATTTCGTACTATTTCTAAACATTTCAAGCTACCACTTTTGATCCATTGTTAAAAGTTTATGTTACTTTTATAAAACCCTACCTATTTTAAAGGTTTGAAAATGGGAATTTGATTTAGTTCTCCTTTTGTTCTATAAGTACAACTCCTTTTTATTGATTTTAATTGCTAAACCCGAGTTACTTTTAATTTTGCTCAATTTCTAACTAACTTTGACCTACTTATGATTCCTTTGTCAGAGTTTAATATTATATTTTCGGGAATTTGACTCCATTTGAGTTTAAAAGTGAAACCTCTATCTCTAATTTGGCTTTGGCAAAAGAAAATTTGAGTGAATTACCTTTTTCTTTCGATTTTGACGTTGATCGGATGTTAGAACTCGTTATTTGAAACGATTAATAACTTCTTCTACGCTTGTCGGCGAGTGATTTCTGTTTTAAATTTGTCTTTGACTTGGAAAGTTAGCGTTCTTGTGTGCACGACAAGAGCAATTTCGTTCCATGAATGAGACTTATACCTTTGAAAACTCTTCATTAATGTTTTTGAAAGTATTTTAATTTTCGATTTATACAAATGATTTGCTTTTGACCATATCTTCGATTTGGAATGTGATGTTCTTGAATGCGCAACGAGAGGATTTTCGTTCCTTTGATGAGAATCGTTCACGTCGGAAAATTTTATTTGAGACTTTTGAAAGGATTTCGATTCTTACGGTAAGAAAGCTTTTAATGTTTTGGTTACCGATTTCAAAATTCCGGTTTTATTGATATATGACTTTCCATTTCTATTTTCAAGTTTCGAGGACGAAACTTTTTAAAAGATGGGGTGATTGTAACACCCGCGAATTTTCCATTTTGACATTTATAATTTAATTAACCATTCTATTGTCTTATTTATATTTTAAATTATTTAATTTAATTAATCTCATCATTAAACATGATTTTTATAAATATTATATTTTTAAAAGCTTAAGTTATACAAAATAAATATTTTGGTCGGATAATAATGATAATAATAATAATATTCTCCGTCTTGAGTTGTAGTGGGCTTGAGACGTAAATTCTTGTGTATATCGACTCAATCTTGCATGTTGGGCCTAGTATGACCAATGGACTCACATACTACTCCTTCCTCCTCATAAAAATAATGAGGGAAACCCTAACTACATCTTCCTCCTCAATTTCTCAGCATACATCCTCAACACAAACACCATTTTTACACTTTCCTCTCACAAATCTTCAAAACACCATAACTTGCTCGATTCTTATCCGAATCAAGTGATTTTCGCGTCTATCTCTTCCTCTCATCGCCCTCCTTCTTTCTAGGTAAGAAAAGAACCATCTTTCCTCCATTAATGGGGCTGTCGAACCATTCTCTACATGGTACCCTTTTTCTAGTTTCGATTCTTAGTCTTATTTTGTGTTTTCTTATGTTTAGGAGAAAGTTTAGTTGACCCGGAAGTGGATTCTTGAAAAGTAGACGATTCTATTGTGGATTAAAGAGCTAAAAGGTAACGGTGATGGGTTACTCGACTTTTATGTTAAAATTGTGTGAATTATGTAGTATTAGACTCATATGAATGTTAAAGTTGGTATCTTTCATGACTTATAGTGATTTGGTGTTGAGTAGAATACTTGTATGATGTTTTTCACATGTTAATGAGTAATTTTCATGCTTGGTTATAAGATGGTGAAATATGAGATTTGTCTTAAAGGAATACCTTCATAATTAAATGATTAAGCCTTACTTCAATGATTATTAATCAACCCCACATGTTAATGACATATTGAATGTAATAATTTTCCATGTATTCATCATATTAGAGAAGTATAAGATGATTGAAATTAAGATAGTTGAATTTGGAAGACTTTAGATGGTTGTTTAATGGAATTTGCGTGTACAGTGATCCCCTGCCGGTGGGCCGGCAGCCGGCCTACCCAACCGGCAGCGAGTATATGCGATTTTGATGTCTTTTATTATGGGTGTACTCCCTGCCGGTGGGCCGGCAGCACGGTCAACCGCGAGAGAATACATAATGTGCAAAGTTGAGCTTGTTTGGCTATAGGGTGTATTCCCTGCCGGTGGGCGGCAGCCAGGTCGACCGCAGAGAATACACATTGAGCATTGTTGACTTGTTTACCTTGACTGTATTCCCTGCTTGGTGGGCGGCAGGCCGTGGACCGGCAGAGAATACACTTTCAGCTATTTTGGCCTTGTTTTACCTTGGCTTGTATTCCCTGCCGGTGGGCCGGCAGAGGATACACCTTCATTTACCTTGACCTTGTTTCAACTTAGCATGAATCCTCTGCCGGTGGGCCGGCAGCCGGTGCCCACGCCGGCAGAGAGCACCTGGTAATCATTATACTCTTATGTTTATACATGCTTCACATGAATTGTTTACGTTATGTTTGGGCAATCATTGTTGCTCGTATTTGTGACCCGAGCGTGACGTTTTACATTGTGAGACTACTCGACATTCCTTATTTATTTGCCCTCGGACCTTGGGTCACGGTTAGGTGCCATGGTCTCCGAGTTGGGCTATTTTTCCTCCCGCCTCTTCGGATCGGGGGTCACGGTTAGGTGACAAGGTTCCGATTTGGGGTTACTCGACTTTCGGGCACGGTTAGGTGTACCATGTTTCGAGTCTTGGATACGATTTGGTATCGTTTGTCGAATCGGGTGTCGTCCATCCCGAGAGTCTGGCCAGGTTTAGACTAGGACCGTATTATGATCGTCGTCCTACCAAGAGGTTGGAGTCTAGGGGTTTGTCTTGTTTGAGTCAAAGCCTTTGTAGATGTCTTGCTTGTTACGGTCATTGGCGTGTACTTATATACGAGAGTTCACGTCTTCTATGATTGTTTGTGAGAGTCTTGGTCCTATCGGATACTAGTGGTGAGATGCAAGCCTCTAGTTGCGATATGATCGTCGGATTGATGTTCCCATCCGTTCTTATGGTGAGATGCAAGCCATAAGTATGAATGTGACATTAGTAGCCACGTCCCGTGCTATGGTTGTTAAGAGGTTTTCAAAGTAATGGCTAATGGTTTCCATCCATGTATTTTCTATTCAATTGATCCGTTGTTTACCTTCTTCATATGATTCGATGCCTAATCTCATATCCATGTTTTGGTTACCTTGAATGCATGTTTAATATAATGTACCATGCCTATCCCATTAAGAATGCAATGTGCCTATCTCATTATGATTATCGTTTATATTCCCTTGTTCATATTATTCAAGTATGATGCATGATCAATATGTTTAATTAAGTTCTTGCTTATGTGCATTTTGACATATTGTGGCTGGGAGAACCCTGAGTTACTCCCCACTGACTGTGGCGTTCATGTTTACATGAATGACAGGTTTGTGATGCAGATTATGGGGAAGACGTGTGAGCTAGCGAGAACGTTGAACCTTGGACCTTAGTTATAGTTTACTTAGACTCACCTATCGTTAGACTTGTGTTTATTCGTGGGATATCTTTTCCCCAACGCACTTCGTTTTTAATTGTAAAACTTATTCATCTTATTTTTCATTTTCGTTTGATCACTTATGGTGGATTTCACACTTTAAACTTTAAAGGTTTTAAAAATCTCTTATTTTCCGCTTAGATTTAATAGTTCTTTTGATGCCTCATCGAGGGGTGTCACATCTGCAGTGTAATGGTGAGGGTGTCTTATGTTTTGAGAGACTCAAAGATGAAACCAACAACCTATAGGGCTGTTTAGAATCAGAGTAGCAACACTTTAAAACAAGGACTAAATTCTTGGACAAACAAAGGAAATTAAGGCTATTTTTGTGAGGTAATTTTCTGAAATAAGATGCAACAAAGCAAAGGGATATAATTATCAAACTAATAACCACAGCAAGCACAGGAGATTAGCTTAACAATTTGGATAATTTAAACTGAAGTTACCACAGTCTAAGCACAGGCAACTACACTTTAAATCAACAACAAGGAGCAAATAATCCACAGCAAGCACAGGATTATTCAAGCCTTGCCACAGGTTAATGATCAATACCTACAGCCTAGCACAAGGTATCACCATGCCTGACTCTAACTACAGCAAAATGCACAAGTTAAGAGATTTAAATTTGAGAGAAAACTCAACTTTTTTCATTCAACATATTCTGAATATTACAATGGAGAATGGCTCTTTATATAGAGCTTACAAATGCAGCAAAATAAAACCCTAAGAAGAAATCTAGCCATTGATGTAAAACTACTTTAATCTAAGGGTTGATTTTGAATAAAGTAAGAGGACAAATTGATAGGATCTGAATGTCAACTATTAAGACAAATAAGAGTTGTTGTAGTGTCTTCTTTTATGGCTCAAAGCTGGTCCTTGCAGTAGAGAACAGAAAAGAGGAGACAAGGAGAAGAAGAGGACAAGCTGTCACTTTCATTGTGTCTCCTCAAAAGTAATCTGCTTTTGATCACATGTGAGGGTCTCCTTTTCTTGTTTTCTGATGCTCACATACTTGGAATCATTTAGAGATCATTTGGCATCCCTGGACGTGCCACTCAAGCCATGTAATTGGACAATAATGCCTCTGCTGCACACATAATGCAAAACAGACAGTAGTAACATTCAGAAATCAGGCCTTCCTTGCAGGAGCCATAACTTTCTGTTCAGGATGAACTAGGGTGTCTCCCTTATACCATTTGAAAGCTAAATGAGTTAGCTTCCTCCTCCAATTGGAATTATTCAAGAATCATGTCTGGATCTTCGGTTATGAGCCTTTGAGTGAGTTCAGGTCAGGATTGAACTGTACAGCAACTTTCACATATATGTGTTGTATTCAAAAAATCATATCTCTTGCCTCAGGATGAAATAAAATGCCTCACAGGTGCCAAATGAAAGCTACAGAAGTTAGCTTTCATGTCCAAAAGGAATCATCTAAAAATATGGCCTGGAACTTGAGATATAGATTTTTGAGTAAGAACAGGTCAGGAATGAATGTTCAGCAGTTTTCCTCTGTAGCATCAGAAACTTTAAAAACTCATATCTTGCAACTCAGATTGGCTAAAAATACCCATGATAGCTCAAATTAAAGCTAAGGGAGTTAGCTTTCACCTCCAAAAAGAATCAACCAAGAATAGCCAGTAGATTTTGAGTTATTAAAGTTTTAACACTGACAGGTCATTTCAGAAAACTGAATTGCATTCCTGCGTGACAGTCTTTGAAGCTTGATTGTGAAAAATCTGCTCGATGAATATTGCTGATTCCAAAGCCATTAGAAAGTAGACTTCTTCAAGATTTTATACATATAAAGAACACGAATTTTAAGCAAGTAAAACTCCTGATATGATCATCTGAAGTTAGACCTGAAATTCTGAGACTGTTGTGAGTATTTTAGGTTTCCTAAGCTTCATTTGATCAAAAGAAAATGCTTCCAAATTTGTCATTGCCTTGCACAAATTCATGGAATGTATTCTTGGCTTGAAAAATGAAGGACCCTCATCCCTAGCTCCTGCTGCAACATCCTTACCATCCCTTCTTCTCTGGTTTTTTAAGTTCTCATACCAAAGGGAGGCATAGCCTTTGAGTTTCAAGATTGCAACTTTAAAAACTTTGCCATCAGAATAACCTTTAAACTCAAAGACTCTTTCAATGGTCCTAAACCAATCTAACAAATCCTCGGGGTTTAAACTACCATGAAAATCAGGAATTTCTACCTTTAAGTCTTTGTTGGGCTCTCCATGAAAGGCCTCGGCCATGGACTCCTCCGAATCAGAAAGCTCCTCTTCCTCATGGCCACCATGAGCTCGTCCTCTCCCCATGAAGCCACGGCCTCTACCCCTGCCTCTAGGTGGTCGTCCTCCTCTTGGTGGTGGTGTTGGAATATTAGCCATGATAACATTGAGAGATTCTAGCAACAAATCACATTTTTCAGAAAGTTGAGTAACTTGTGTTTCAATTCCAGCAATCCTTTCTTCACTCATGGTTGTTTTTTGTGTTTTTAATGTGGTTAGGGTATAATGAACTCACAAAGAAAGGATTTTTGTTGTTAACCAAAGCTCTGATAACCAATTTGAACTAAAACTATCAGATTTGAGTTGATATTAGACACGAAATTCCCAAATGACAAACAAAGAAAACTCAGCTTGTTTAGGACTCAAGGTATGACTTAATTCGAACACAAAGCAATGAATTAAGCCTAGGACTCGTCCAAGCACTTAGCAAAGGACTTATCCAACCTCCTAGCACTAAGCAAGGGAGTTTTATCAAGCACAAAGCAAAGATAAAGAAGAAAGAAAGCAGATTGCTTCTTAGGGTTTTTTCATTCAAAATAATCTGATTTTGTCTAAGGGTTGTGCTTGCTTTTATAGGACAAGCAAGACAATCTCCTCCCTTCATCTAAGATAGCATCCTATGGCCACAAAAAGAGCTGCTAATACCACCAAACACGGCAGCCAAGGACCTTACAAGAAATCAGAAAAGAAAAGGACATAAAGCATAAAAGGTAGAAAGTAAACTAATAGTACAACAATCCCTTGTTTACTAGCTCAAGTCTTGTTTATGCACACTTGGACTCACTTGGAAGACTTTGGCAATGCTGCAAATACTCTTCTAAGGGCCCTTGAGCTATGTTTGATCAAAAGAGGAATGTTGAAAGCGACATAATGCACATAAAACGAAGCCTGCTCCAGCCATGTTCCTGATTGCGCGCTGTTCTAAAAGCTTGGCAAACTCAATGATAGGAAAAGCTTTGGGATACAAGTTCCTACACAAAAACGTCCCAAACTCACCAAAGATTAATCCCATGCTGGAAAAAGGCACGACTTCTTAGACGGAATTCATGTTAGACCTCAATCTTGTGCAAGGTCCAAAACCGGGTTCAAAAGAGGAATGCTCGGCTGAATTCTCTTCAAATGAACAAGAACAAATGGTTCACACAACGAGTCACAAAGACTAATAAACAAGAACAAATGGTTCACACAACGAGTCACAAGGACTAATGAACTAGAACAAATGATTTACACAACGAGTCAGAAGGACTAATTAACAAGGATAAATGATTCACACAAGGAGTCACAATGACTAATGAACAAAGCCAAATGGTTTACAACGAGTCACAAGGACTAATTAACAAGGACAAATGATTTGCACAGCGAGTCACAATGACAAATGAACTAGAACAAATGATTCACACAAGGAGTCACAATGACTAATGAACAAGGACAAATGGTTCACACAACGAGTCACAAGGACTAATGAACAAGGAGAAATAATTCACACAATGAGTCACAAGGACTAATGAACAAGAACAAATGGTTCACACTACGAGTCACAAAGACTAATAAACAAGAACAAATGGTTCACACAAGGAGTCACAAGGACTAATTAACAAGGTCAAATGATTTACATAACGAGTCATAATGAATAATGAACTAGGACAAATGATTCACAAAACGAGTCACAATGACTAATGAACTAGAACAAATGATTCACACAAGGAGTCACATTGACTAATAAACAAGAACAAATGGTTCACACAACGAGTCACAAGGACTAAAGAACTAGAACAAATGATTTACACAACGAGTCAGAAGGACTAATTAACAAGGACTAATGATTCACACAACGAGTCACAAGGAGTAATGAACAAAGACAAATGGTTTACAACGAGTCACAAGGACTAATGAACAAGGACAAATGATTCACACAACGAGTCACAAGGACTAATGAACAAGGACAAATGGTTCACACAACGAGTCACAAGGACTAATGAACAAGAACAAATGGTTCACACAACGAGTCACAAGGGCTAATGAACTAGAACAAATGATTTACACAACGAGTCACAATGACTAATAAACAAGGACAAATGGTTTACACAAGGAGTCACAAGGACTAATTAACAAGGTCAAATGATTTACATAAAGAGTCATAATGAATAATGAATTAGGACAAATGATTCACAAAACGAGTCACAATGACTAATGAACCAGAACAAATGATTCACACAAGGAGTCACATTGACTAATGAACAAGGACAAATGGTTCACACAACGAGTCACAAGGACTAATGAACAAGGAGAAATGATTCACACAATGAGTCACAAGGACTAATGAACAAGAACAAATGGTTCACACCACGAGTCACAAAGACTAATAAACAAGAACAAATGGTTCACACAACGAGTCACAAGGACTAATGAACTAGACCAAATGATTTACACAACGAGTCAGAAGGACTAATTAACAAGGATAAATGATTCACACAATGAGTCACAATGACTAATGAACAAAGACAAATGGTTTACAACGAGTGACAAGGACTAATTAACAAGGACAAATGATTTACACAGCGAGTCACAATGGCAAATGAACTAGAACAAATGATTCACACAAGAAGTCACAATGACTAATGAACAAGGACAAATAGTTCACACAACGAGTCACAAGGACTAATGAACAAGGACAAATGATTCACACAACGAGTCACAAGGACTAATGAACAAGAACAAATGGTTCACACAACGAGTCACAAGGACTAATGAACAAGAACAAATGGTTCACACAATGAGTCACAAGGGCTAATGAACTAGAACAAATGATTTACACAACGAGTCACAATGACTAATAAACAAGGACAAATGGTTTACACAAGGAGTCACAAGGACTAATTAACAAGGTCAAATGATTTACATAACGAGTCATAATGAATAATGAACTAGGACAAATGATTCACAAAACGAGTCACAATGACTAATGAACTAGAACAAATGATTCACACAAGGAGTCATATTGTCTAATAAACAAGAACAAATGGTTCACACAACGAGTCACAAGGACTAAAGAACTAGAACAAATGATTTACACAACGAGTCAGAAGGAGTATTTAACAAGGACGTATGATTCACACAACGAGTCACAAGGAGTAATGAACAAAGACAAATGGTTTACAACAAGTCACAAGGACTAATTAACAAGGACAAATGATTTACACAACGAGTCACAATGACAAATGAACTAGAACAAATGATTCACACAAGGAGTCACAATTACTAATGAACAAGGACAAATGGTTCACACAACGAGTCACAAGGACTAATGAACAAGAACAAATGGTTCACACAACGAGTCACAAGGACTAAGGAACAAGAACAAATGGTTCACACAACGAGTCACAAGGGCTAATGAACCTGAACAAATGATTTACACAACGAGTGACAATGACTAATAAACAAGAACAAATGGTTTACACAAGGAGTCACAAGGAATAATTAACAAGGTCAAATGATTTACATAACGAGTCATAATGAATAATGAATTAGGACAAATGATTCACAAAACGAGTCACAATGACTAATGAACTAGAACAAATGATTCACACAAGGAGTCACATTGACTAATGAACAAGGACAAATGGTTCACACAACGAGTCACAAGGACTAATGAACAAGGAGAAATGATTCACACAATGAGTCACAAGGACTAATGAACAAGAACAAATGGTTCACACCACGAGTCACAAAGACTAATAAACAAGAACAAATGGTTCACACAACGAGTCACAAGGACTAATGAACAAGAACAAATGATTTACACAACGAGTCAGAAAGACTAATTAACAAGGATAAATGATTCACACAATGAGTCACAATGACTAATGAACAAAGACAAATGGTTTACAACGAGTGACAAGGACTAATTAACAAGGACAAATGATTTACACAGCGAGTCACAATGGCAAATGAACTAGAACAAATGATTCACACAAGGAGTCACAATGACTAATGAACAAGGACAAATAGTTCACACAACGAGTCACAAGGACTAATGAACAAGGACAAATGATTCACACAACGAGTCACAAGGACTAATGAACAAGAACAAATGGTTCACACAACGAGTCACAAGGACTAATGAACAAGAAAAAATGGTTCACACAATGAGTCACAAGGGCTAATGAACTAGAACAAATGATTTACACAACGAGTCACAATGACTAATAAACAAGGACAAATGGTTTACACAAGGAGTCATAAGGACTAATTAACAAGGTCAAATGATTTACATAACGAGTCATAATGAATAATGAACTAGGACAAATGATTCACAAAACGAGTCACAATGACTAATGAACTAGAACAAATGATTCACACAAGGAGTCATATTGACTAATAAACAAGAACAAATGGTTCACACAACGAGTCACAAGGACTAAAGAACTAGAACAAATGATTTACACAACGAGTCAGAAGGAGTATTTAACAAGGACTTATGATTCACACAACGAGTCACAAGGAGTAATGAACAAAGACAAATGGTTTACAACAAGTCACAAGGACTAATTAACAAGGACAAATGATTTACACAACGAGTCACAATGACAAATGAACTAGAACAAATGATTCACACAAGGAGTCACAATTACTAATGAACAAGGACAAATGGTTCACACAACGAGTCACAAGGACTAATGAACAAGCACAAATGGTTCACACAACGAGTCACAAGGATTAAGGAACAAGAACAAATGGTTCACACAGCGAGTCACAAGGGCTAATGAACCTGAACAAATGATTTACACAACGAGTCACAATGACTAATAAACAAGAACAAATGGTTTACACAAGGAGTCACAAGGAATAATTAACAAGGTCAAATGATTTACATAACGAGTCATAATGAATAATGAATTAGGACAAATGATTCACAAAACGAGACACAATGACTAATGAACTAGAACAAATGATTCACACTAGGAGTCACATTGACTAATGAACAAGGACAAATGGTTCACACAACGAGTCACAAGGACTAATGAACAAGGAGAAATGATTCACACAATGAGTCACAAGGACTAATGAACAAGAACAAATGGTTCACACAACGAGTCACAAAGACTAATAAACAAGAACAAATGGTTCACACAACGAGTCACAAGGACTAATGAACTAGAACAAATGATTTACACAACGAGTCAGAAGGACTAATTAACAAGGATAAATGATTCACACAAGGAGTCACAATGACTAATGAACAAAGACAAATGGTTTACAACGAGTCACAAGGACTAATTAACAAGGACAAATGATTTGCACAGCGAGTCACAATGGCAAATGAACTAGAACAAATGATTCACACAAGGAGTCACAATGACTAATGAACAAGGACAAATGGTTCACACAATGAGTCACAAGGACTAATGAACAAGGACAAATGATTCACACAACGAGTCACAAGGACTAATGAACAAGAACAAATGGTTCACACAACGAGTCACAAGGACTAATGAACAAGGGCAAATGGTTCACACAACGAGTCACAAGGACTAATGAACAAGAACAAATGGTTCACACAACGAGTCACAAGGGCTAATGAACTAGAACAAATGATTTACACAACGAGTCACAATGACTAATAAACAAGGACAAATGGTTTACACAAGGAGTCACAAGGACTAATTAACAAGGTCAAATGATTTACATAAAGAGTCATAATGAATAATGAATTAGGACAAATGATTCACAAAACGAGTCACAATGACTAATGAACTAGAACAAATGATTCACACAAGGAGTCACATTGAGTAATGAACAAGGACAAATGGTTCACACAACGAGTCACAAGGACTAATGAACAAGGAGAAATGATTCACACAATGAGTCACAAGGAATAATGAACAAGAACAAATGGTTCACACCACGAGTCACAAATGAAACAAATCAAACCGAGAAAGGCCACATTTCACCCGGTTTTGGACCTTGCACAAGATTGAGGTCTAACATGAATTCCGTCTAAGAAGTCGTGCCTTTTTCCAGCATGGGATTAATCTTTGGTGAGTTTGGGACGTTTTTGTGTAGGAACTTGTATCCCAAAGCCGTTCCTATCATAGAGTTTGCCAAGCTTTAAAAACCGTGCGCAATCAGGACCATGGCTGGAGCATGCTTAGTTTTTTGTGCATTATGTCGCTATCAACATTCCTCTTTTGTTCCAACAAAGCTCAAGAAACTTTTTGGCTGCACCAAGGACTCTTACACGGTTTCCTCAAGCCCCATTTCAGTCCATATAATCATAAATAAGAAGTTGAGCTACAAACAAGGAAGATTGGACTATTAGTTTACTTTCTTTGCTTTATGTCCTTTTCATTTCAGCTTTGTCATAGCCTTGGCTGCCGTTTTTCTTGGTTGTTAGCTGCTATTTTTGTGACCTTTAGATGTACTTAGTAATCAAGGGTCAAGATTGTAAGCCTTGGTCTATATAAACCAAGCTAAGCACTTGAGAACTTCAGATTTGAATGAACATTAATACAAGTGAAAACCTAGTTTTTCCTCTTAAATTCTTTGCTTTGTGCTAGAAGACCCTCCTATGCTTAGTGCTAGGGGTTGAGTGAGTTCTTTGCTAGGTGCTTGAACAAGCTCTTAGTCTTAAACCTTGGCTTTGTGCTTGGTTTATTTCATATCCAATTCACTCGATCCTTAGCATTTGAGTCTCGGTTTTAAGCTTGTTTTTCTGTCCATTTTCGTATCCTTAGAGTTTTATTCCCAAATTGGTTATCAGAGCTTTGGTTAACAACAAAAATCCTTTCTTTGTGAGTTCATTATACCCTAACCACATTAAAAACACAAAAAACAACCATGAGTGAAGAAAGGATTGCTGGAATTGAAACACAAGTTACTCAACTTTCTGAAAAATGTGATTTGTTGCTAGAATCTCTCAATGTTATCATGGCTAATATTCCAACACCACCACCAAGAGGAGGACAACCACCTAGATGCAGGGGTAGAGGCCGTGGCTTCATGGGTAGAGGACGAGCTCATGGTGGCCGTGAAGAAGAGGAGCTTTCTGATTCGGAGGAATCCATGGCCGAGGCCTTTCATGGAGAGCCCAACAAAGACTTAAAGGTAGAGATTCCTAATTTTCATGGTAGTTTAAACCCCGAGGATTTGTTAGATTGGTTTAGGACCATTGAAAGAGTCTTTGAGTTTAAAGGTTATTCCGATGGCAAAGCTTTTAAAGTTGCAATCTTGAAACTCAAAGGCTATGCCTCCCTTTGGTATGAGAACTTAAAAAATCAGAGAAGAAGGGATGGTAAGGAACCTATTAAGTCTTGGTTAAAACTGAAAAAGAAGCTTAATGAGAAGTTTATACCTAAAGAGTACACTCAAGACATTTTCATTAAGCTCACACAACTTAAACAAGACCAACAACCACTTGAGTCATATCTTAGAGACTTTGAACAACTTACTTTGCAATGTGAACTCAATGAGAAGCCCGAACAGAAAATTGCTAGATTTGTTGAAGGGTTAGATACTAAGATTGCTCATAGGGTTAGAATGCAACAAGTATGGTCCTTTGATGAAGCCGTTAATTTGGCTTTAAGGGTTGAGAAAATGGGTAAAGGGAAGGCTACAACCACCAAACCAACCACCAAAACAGCCACCTTTAGACCCCCAACCAGTTTCAAAATTAATGAACCACCCTCTCAAAACAAAACCACCATACTTGACAAGGGAAAGCAGCCGAAACCTCACAAAAAAAGACCATGCCTCTCAAAAAATGTTACCAATGCCAAGGTTATGGTCACTTTGCCAAAGAATGCCCAACCAAGAGAGCCCTTAGTAGCTTTGAAGTGGTTCATTGGGGAGATGATGAGATTCTTGTGTGTGATGAGGAAATGGAGGGAACGGACCATGAAGAGGATGATGTGGTTATGCCGGATGCGGGTCTTAGCTTGGTTACTTGGAGAGTGATGCATGCCCAACCCCAACCCTTGGAAATGGACCAAAGATAACAAATCTTTAGGTCTAGGTGCACCATTAAGGGAAGAGTTTGCAACCTTATCATTGATGGAGGGAGTTGTACCAATGTAGCCTCTAGTACTCTCATTGAAAAGCTATGTTTGCCCACACAAGATCATCCTAGTCCTTATAAATTAAGGTGGCTTAACAAGGGGGCAGAAGTTAGAGTGGATAAGCAATGCCTTGTAACCTTCTCCATTGGCAAGAACTATTCGGATGAGGCCCTTTGTGATGTTCTACCTATGGATGCTTGTCATCTTCTTCTTGGGAGACCTTGGGAGTTTGATAGGGATTCGGTACACCAAGGGAGAGACAACACTTACACCTTCAAGTTTGGCTCAAGAAAGGTCATTCTAACACCACTTCCACCCGTCCTTAAGCATACTACACCACCATCCATGCTTGAGCCTTCAAAAGAGGTATTATTGATCAATGAGGCCGAGATGCTCCAAGAGTTAAAGGGTGATGAAGATGTCTATGCTCTTATTGCAAAAGATGTGGTTTTTGGGCAGAATGTTTCACTTCCTAAGGAGGTCCAAGAGCTCCTCCAATCCTATGAAGATGTGTTCCCAAATGAGCTCCCAAGTGGCTTGCCTCCTCTTAGGGGCATTGAGCATCAAATTGATTTCATTCCGGGAGCTACATTACCAAACAAGGCTACCTATAGAAGTGATCCTAAAGCTACTCAAGAATTACAACAACAAATTGGAGAACTTGTGAGCAAAGGCTTTGTGAGAGAGTCCCTTAGTCCGTGTGCTGTCCCAGCCCTCTTAGTGCCAAAGAAAGATGGGTCTTGGAGGATGTGTACGGATAGTAGAGCTATCAACAACATTACCATCAAGTATAGGTTTCCCATACCTAGGCTTGATGACATCTTGGATGAGCTTAGTGGAGCTCAATTGTTTTCAAAGATTGATTTAAGGCAAGGCTATCACCAAGTAAGAATCAAAGAAGGAGATGAATGGAAAACGGCATTCAAAACTAAGCATGGGTTATATGAGTGGCTTGTGATGCCCTTTGGTCTTTCTAATGCACCAAGTACCTTCATGAGGCTCATGACCGAGGTACTTAGACCTTACTTGGGCAGATTTGTGGTTGTTTACTTTGATGATATCTTGGTTTATAGTCCTTCCAAGGAAGAGCACCTCAAGCATTTGCAAGTGTTGTTTGAAACTCTTAGGGAACACAAGTTGTATGGCAAGCTAGAGAAGTGTTCTTTTATGCAAAATGAAGTCCAATTCTTGGGCTTTATCATTTCTGACCGTGGCATATTGGTTGATCAAGAGAAGGTTAAGGCAATCAAATCATGGCCTATACCTAAGAATATCACGGATGTAAGGAGTTTCCATGGGTTGGCATCATTCTATAGGAGGTTCATCAAAGATTTTAGCACACTTATGGCTCCTATAACCGAATGTATGAAGAAAGGGGAGTTCAAATGGGGAGACAAGGCTGAATCATCCTTCAATATCATCAAAGAGAAGCTTTGTGAGTCTCCTATTCTTACTTTGCCAAATTTCAATAAGTTGTTTGAAGTTGAGTGTGATGCTAGTGGCATTGGCATTGGGGCTGTCCTTGTTCAAGAGCACAAGCCAATTGCTTACTTTAGTGAGAAATTGAGTGGTGCCAAACTCAATTACTCAACTTATGATAAGGAGTTCTATGCTATTGTTCGAGCCTTAACCCATTGGAGTCACTACTTGAAACCACGGCCATTCGTCCTACATTCTGATCATGAGGCTCTCAAATACATTAATGGTCAACACAAGCTCAATCATAGGCATGCTAAATGGGTGGAGTTCTTACAATCCTTCAACTTCTCAAGCAAGTACATAGAGGGGAAAGATAACATAGTGGCTGATGCATTGTCAAGGAGATTCATTATGTTGAGTTTCATGGAGCAAAGGGTCCTTGGGTTTGAGTACATGAAAGAATTATATGTGGAAGACCCGGATTTTAAAGGAGAATGGGAGCTCCTTCAATCTGGCCAAATCAAGCTCAAGAGCAAATACTTGGTTCAAAATGGGTTCTTATTCTTTGGGAACAAGTTGTGTGTGCCTAGGGGACCTTATAGAAACTTATTGATAAGGGAAGTTCACTCCAATGGTCTTGCAGGACACTTTGGCATTCAAAAGACCTATGACATACTCCAAGAGCAATTCTATTGGCCTAAGATGCTTGGGGATGTCCAAGATGTGATCAAGAGGTGTGCTCCTTGTCAACAATCAAAATCCTACTTCCAAACAGGCCCCTACACTCCTTTGCCGGTTCCAAGTCAGCCATGGGAAGACATAAGCATGGATTTCATTGTTGCTTTACCAAGAACTCAAAGAGGGAAGGATTCAATCATGGTGGTTGTGGATAGATTTAGCAAAATGGCTCATTTCATTGCTTGCAAGAAAACCGAAGATGCAACTAGTGTGGCCGAGCTCTATTTCAAAGAAGTGGTCAAGCTACATGGTATTCCTAAGTCCATTGTCTCGGATAGGGATTCCAAGTTCATGAGTCATTTTTGGAGAACCTTATGGAAGCTACTCAAAACAAGGCTCTTGTTTAGCACCTCCCATCACCCTCAAACTGATGGGCAAACGGAAGTTACCAACAAAACCTTGGGGAGGATCCTTAGATGCACGGTTGCAAGGTCATTGAAAGATTGGGACCTCAAACTAGCTCAAGCCGAGTTTGCCTTCAACCGAGCCCCTTCCACAACCACGGGCAAGTCTCCATTTGAGGTGGTATATGGCGTGAATCCTATGATGCCTACTGATTTGGCACCCATCAAAAGAAATACCATTGATTATGATGCTAAGAAAAGGGTTGAACAAATGCTCCATGTCCATGAACAAGTCAAGAAGCAAATTGAGAAGGCTAATGAGGCTCACAAGGCCAAATCCAAGGGTGTTAAGGGAACCAAAAGCTTTGAACCCGGAGATCTTGTTTGGATACACTTGAGGAAGGAAAGATTTCCAGAAAAAAGGAAGAATAAGCTCATGCCTAGAGCTGATGGTCCATTCAAAGTACTTGAGAAGTTCGGGTCCAATGCATACAAGATAAACCTTCCCGGAGAATATGGAGTCCATGGAACTTTCAATGTTGGGGATTTAAGTCCTTATTATGAAGAGATTGAGGAGGATAAGCTCGAGGATTTGAGGGCAAATCCTTTTCAAGAAGGGGACATTGAAACAAATCAAACCGAGAAAGGCCACATTTCACCCGGTTTTGGACCTTGCACAAGATTGAGGTCTAACATGAATTCCGTCTAAGAAGTCGTGCCTTTTTCCAGCATGGGATTAATCTTTGGTGAGTTTGGGACGTTTTTGTGTAGGAACTTGTATCCCAAAGCCGTTCCTATCATAGAGTTTGCCAAGCTTTAAAAACCGTGCGCAATCAGGACCATGGCTGGAGCATGCTTAGTTTTTTGTGCATTATGTCGCTATCAACATTCCTCTTTTGTTCCAACAAAGCTCAAGAAACTTTTTGGCTGCACCAAGGACTCTTACACGGTTTCCTCAAGCCCCATTTCAGTCCATATAATCATAAATAAGAAGTTGAGCTACAAACAAGGAAGATTGGACTATTAGTTTACTTTCTTTGCTTTATGTCCTTTTCATTTCAGCTTTGTCATAGCCTTGGCTGCCGTTTTTCTTGGTTGTTAGCTGCTATTTTTGTGACCTTTAGATGTACTTAGTAATCAAGGGTCAAGATTGTAAGCCTTGGTCTATATAAACCAAGCTAAGCACTTGAGAACTTCAGATTTGAATGAACATTAATACAAGTGAAAACCTAGTTTTTCCTCTTAAATTCTTTGCTTTGTGCTAGAAGACCCTCCTATGCTTAGTGCTAGGGGTTGAGTGAGTTCTTTGCTAGGTGCTTGAACAAGCTCTTAGTCTTAAACCTTGGCTTTGTGCTTGGTTTATTTCATATCCAATTCACTCGATCCTTAGCATTTGAGTCTCGGTTTTAAGCTTGTTTTTCTGTCCATTTTCGTATCCTTAGAGTTTTATTCCAACAAAGACTAATAAACAAGAACAAATGGTTCACACAACGAGTCACAAAGACTAAAGAACTAGAACAAATGATTTACACAACGAGTCAGAAGGAGTAATTAACAAGGACTTATGATTCACACAACGAGTCACAAGGAGTAATGAACAAAGACAAATGGTTTACAACAAGTCACAAGGACTAATTAACAAGGACAAATGATTTACACAACGAGTCACAATGACAAATGAACTAGAACAAATGATTCACACAAGGAGTCACAATTACTAATGAACAAGGACAAATGGTTCACACAACGAGTCACAAGGACTAATGAACAAGAACAAATGGTTCACACAACGAGTCACAAGGACTAAGGAACAAGAACAAATGGTTCACACAACGAGTCACAAGGGCTAATGAACTAGAACAAATGATTTACACAACGAGTCACAATGACTAATAAACAAGAACAAATGGTTTACACAAGGAGTCACAAGGAATAATTAACAAGGTCAAATGATTTACATAACGAGTTATAATGAATAATGAATTAGGACAAATGATTCACAAAACGAGTCACAATGACTAATGAAGTAGAACAAATGATTCACACAAGGAGTCACATTGACTAATGAACAAGGACAAATGGTTCACACAACGAGTCACAAGGACTAATGAACAAGGAGAAATGATTCACACAATGAGTCACAAGGACTAATGAACAAGAACAAATGGTTCACACAACGAGTCACAAAGACTAATAAACAAGAACAAATGGTTCACACAACGAGTCACAAGGACTAATGAACTAGAACAAATGATTTACACAACGAGTCAGAAGGACTATTTAACAAGGATAAATGATTCACACAAGGAGTCACAATGACTAATGAACAAAGACAAATGGTTTACAACGAGTCACAAGGACTAATTAACAAGGACAAATGATTTGCACAGCGAGTCACAATGGCAAATGAACTAGAACAAATGATTCACACAAGGAGTCACAATGACTAATGAACAAGGAAAAATGGTTCACACAACGAGTCACAAGGACTAATGAACAAGGACAAATGATTCACACAACGAGTCACAAGGACTAATGAACAAGAACAAATGGTTCACACAACGAGTCACAAGGACTAATGAACAAGAACAAATGGTTCACACAATGAGTCACAAGGGCTAATGAACTAGAACAAATGATTTACACAACGAGTCACAATGACTAATAAACAAGGACAAATGGTTTACACAAGGAGTCACAAGGACTAATTAACAAGGTCAAATGATTTACATAACGAGTCATAATGAATAATGAACAAGGACAAATGATTCACAAAACGAGTCACAATGACTAATGAACTAGAACAAATGATTCACACAAGGAGTCACATTGACTAATAAACAAGAACAAATGGTTCACACAACGAGTCACATGGACTAATGAACTAGAACAAATGATTTACACAACGAGTCAAAAGGACTAATTAACAAGGACAAATGATTCGCACAACGAGTCACAAGGACTAATGAACAAAGACAAATGGTTTACAACGAGTCACAAGGACTAATTAACAAGGACAAATGATTCACACAATGAGTCACAATTACAAATGAACTAGAACAAATGATTCACACAAGGAGTCACAATGACTAATGAACAAGGACAAATGGTTCATACAACGAGTCACAAGGACTAATGAACAAGGACAAATGATTCACACAACGAGTCACAAGGACTAATGAACAAGGACAAATGGTTCAGACAATAGAGTCACAAGGACTAATGAACAAGAACAAATGATTCACACAACGAGTCACAAGGACTAATGAACAAGAACAAATGGTTCACACAACGAGTCACAAGGACTAATGAACAAGAACAAATGGTTCACACAACGAGTCACAAGGGCTAATGAACTAGAACAAATGATTTACACAACGAGTCACAATGACTAATAAACAAGAACAAATGGTTTACACAAGGAGTCACAAGGACTAATTAACAAGGTCAAATGATTTACATAACGAGTCATAATGAATAATGAATTAGGACAAATGATTCACAAAACGAATCACAATGACTAATGAACTAGAACAAATGATTCACACAAGGAGTCACATTGACTAATGAACAAGGACAAATGGTTCACACAACGAGTCACAAGGACTAATGAACAAGGAGAAATGATTCACACAATGAGTCACAAGGACTAATGAACAAGAACAAATGGTTCACACAACGAGTCACAAAGACTAATAAACAAGAACAAATGGTTCACACAACGAGTCACAAGGACTAATGAACTAGAACAAATGATTTACACAACGAGTCAGAAGGACTAATTAACAAGGATAAATGATTCACACAAGGAGTCACAATGAGTAATGAACAAAGACAAATGGTTTACAACGAGTCACAAGGACTAATTAACAAGGACAAATGATTTGCACAGCGAGTCACAATGGCAAATGAACTAGAACAAATGATTCACACAAGGAGTCACAAGGGCTAATGAACAAGGACAAATGGTTCACACAACGAGTCACAAGGACAAATGATTCACACAACGAGTCACAAGGACTAATGAACAAGAACAAATGGTTCACACAACGAGTCACAAGGACTAATGAACAAGAACAAATGGTTCACACAATGAGTCACAAGGGCTAATGAACTAGAACAAATGATTTACACAACGAGTCACAATGACTAATAAACAAGGACAAATGGTTTACACAAGGAGTCACAAGGACTAATTAACAAGGTCAAATGATTTACATAACGAGTCATAATGAATAATGAATTAGGACAAATGATTCACAAAACGAGTCACAATGACTAATGAACTAGAACAAATGATTAACACAAGGAGTCACATTGACTAATAAACAAGAACAAATGGTTCACACAACGAGTCACAAGGACTAATGAACTAGAACAAATGATTTACACAACGAGTCAAAAGGACTAATTAACAAGGACAAATGATTCGCACAACGAGTCACAAGGACTAATGAACAAAGACAAATGGTTTACAACGAGTCACAAGGACTAATTAACAAGGACAAATGATTCACACAACGAGTCACAATTAGAAATGAACTAGAAAAAATGATTCACACAAGGAGTCACAATGACTAATGAACAAGGACAAATGGTTCACACAACGAGTCACAAGGACTAATGAACAATGACAAATGATTCACACAACGAGTCACAAGGACTAATGAACAAGGACAAATGGTTCACACAATAGAGTCACAAGGACTAATGAACAAGAACAAATGATTCACACAACGAGTCACAAGGACTAATGAACAAGAACAAATGGTTCACACAACGAGTCACAAGGACTAATGAACAAGAACAAATGGTTAACACAACGAGTCACAAGGGCTAATGAACTAGAACAAATGATTCACACAACGAGTCACAATGACTAATAAACAAGAACAAATGGTTTACACAAGGAGTCACAAGGACTAATTAACAAGGTCAAATGATATACATAACGAGTCATAATGAATAATGAATTAGGACAAATGATTCACAAAACGAGTCACAATGACTAATGAACTAGAACAAATGATTCACACAAGGAGTCACATTGACTAATGAACAAGGAAAAATGGTTCACACAACGAGTCACAAGGACTAATGAACAAAGAGAAATGATTAACACAAGGAGTCACATTGACTAATAAACAAGAACAAATGGTTCACACAACGAGTCACAAGGACTAATGAACTAGAACAAATGATTTACACAACGAGTCAAAAGGACTAATTAACAAGGACAAATGATTCGCACAACGAGTCACAAGGACTAATGAACAAAGACAAATGGTTTACAACGAGTCACAAGGACTAATTAACAAGGACAAATGATTCACACAACGAGTCACAATTACAAATGAACTAGAACAAATGATTCACACAAGGAGTCACAATGACTAATGAACAAGGACAAATGGTTCACACAACGAGTCACAAGGACTAATGAACAAGGACAAATGATTCACACAACGAGTCACAAGGACTAATGAACAAGGACAAATGGTTCACACAATAGAGTCACAAGGACTAATGAACAAGAACAAATGATTCACACAACGAGTCACAAGGACTAATGAACAAGAACAAATGGTTCACACAACGAGTCACAAGGACTAATGAACAAGAACAAATGGTTCACACAACGAGTCACAAGGGCTAATGAACTAGAACAAATGATTCACACAACGAGTCACAATGACTAATAAACAAGAACAAATGGTTTACACAAGGAGTCACAAGGACTAATTAACAAGGTCAAATGATTTACATAACGAGTCATAATGAATAATGAATTAGGACAAATGATTCACAAAACGAGTCACAATGACTAATGAACTAGAACAAATGATTCACACAAGGAGTCACATTGACTAATGAACAAGGACAAATGGTTCACACAACGAGTCACAAGGACTAATGAACAAGGAGAAATGATTCACACAATGAGTCACAACGACTAATGAACAAGAACAAATGGTTCACACAACGAGTCACAAAGACTAATAAACAAGAACAAATGATTCACACAAGGAGTCACAAGGACTAATGAACAAGAACAAATGGTTCACACAACGAGTCACAAGGGCTAATGAACTAGAACAAATGATTCACACAACGAGTCACAATGACTAATAAACAAGAACAAATGGTTTACACAAGGAGTCACAAGGACTAATTAACAAGGTCAAATGATTTACATAACGAGTCATAATGAATAATGAATTAGGACAAATGATTCACAAAACGAGTCACAATGACTAATGAACTAGAACAAATGATTCAAACAAGGAGTCACATTGACTAATGAACAAGGACAAATGGTTCACACAACGAGTCACAAGGACTAATGAACAAGGAGAAATGATTCACACAATGAGTCAAAAGGACTAATTAACAAGGACAAATGATTCGCACAACGAGTCACAAGGACTAATGAACAAAGACAAATGGTTTACAACGAGTCACAAGGACTAATTAACAAGGACAAATGATTCACACAACGAGTCACAATTACAAATGAACTAGAACAAATGATTCACACAATGAGTCACAACGACTAATGAACAAGGACAAATGGTTCACACAACGAGTCACAAGGACTAATGAACAAGGACAAATGATTCACACAACGAGTCACAAGGACTAATGAACAAGAACAAATGGTTCACACAACGAGTCACAAGGACTAATGAACAAGAACAAATGGTTCACACAATGAGTCACAAGGGCTAATGAACTAGAACAAATGATTTAGACAACGAGTCACAATGACTAATAAACAAGGACAAATGGTTTACACAAGGAGTCACAAGGACTAATTAACAAGGTCAAATGATTTACATAACGAGTCATAATGAATAATGAACTAGGACAAATGATTCACAAAACGAGTCACAATGACTAATGAACTAGAACAAATGATTCACAGAAGGAGTCATATTGACTAATAAACAAGAACAAATGGTTTACACAACGAGTCACAAGGACTAAAGAACTAGAACAAATGATTTACACAACGAGTCAGAAGGAGTAATTAACAAGGACTAATGATTCACACAACGAGTCACAAGGAGTAATGAACAAAGACAAATGGTTTACAACGAGTCACAAGGACTAATTAACAAGGACAAATGATTTACACAACGAGTCAAAATGACAAATGAACTAGAACAAATGTTTCACACAAGGAGTCACAATTACTAATGAACAAGGAGAAATGGTTCACACAACGAGTCACAAGGACTAATGAACTAGAACAAATGGTTCACACAACGAGTCACAAGGACTAATGAACAAAAACAAATGGTTCACACAACGAGTCACAAGGGCTAATGAACTAGAACAAATGATTCAAACAAGGAGTCACATTGACTAATGAACAAGGACAAATGGTTCACACAACGAGTCACAAGGACTAATGAACAAGGAGAAATGATTCACACAATGAGTCAAAAGGACTAATTAACAAGGACAAATGATTCGCACAACGAGTCACAAGGACTAATGAACAAAGACAAATGGTTTACAACGAGTCACAAGGACTAATTAACAAGGACAAATGATTCACACAACGAGTCACAATTACAAATGAACTAGAACAAATGATTCACACAATGAGTCACAACGACTAATGAACAAGGACAAATGGTTCACACAACGAGTCACAAGGACTAATGAACAAGGAGAAATGATTCACACAACGAGTCACAAGGACTAATGAACAAGAACAAATGGTTCACACAACGAGTCACAAGGACTAATGAACAAGAACAAATGATTCACACAAGGAGTCACAAGGACTAATGAACAAGAACAAATGGTTCACACAACGAGTCACAAGGGCTAATGAACTAGAACAAATGATTCACACAACGAGTCACAATGACTAATAAACAAGAACAAATGGTTTACACAAGGAGTCACAAGGACTAATTAACAAGGTCAAATGATTTACATAACGAGTCATAATGAATAATGAATTAGGACAAATGATTCACAAAACGAGTCACAATGACTAATGAACTAGAACAAATGATTCAAACAAGGAGTCACATTGACTAATGAACAAGGACAAATGGTTCACACAACGAGTCACAAGGACTAATGAACAAGGAGAAATGATTCACACAATGAGTCAAAAGGACTAATTAACAAGGACAAATGATTCGCACAACGAGTCACAAGGACTAATGAACAAAGACAAATGGTTTACAACGAGTCACAAGGACTAATTAACAAGGACAAATGATTCACACAACGAGTCACAATTACAAATGAACTAGAACAAATGATTCACACAATGAGTCACAACGACTAATGAACAAGGACAAATGGTTCACACAACGAGTCACAAGGACTAATGAACAAGGACAAATGATTCACACAACGAGTCACAAGGACTAATGAACAAGAACAAATGGTTCACACAACGAGTCACAAGGACTAATGAACAAGAACAAATGGTTCACACAATGAGTCACAAGGGCTAATGAACTAGAACAAATGATTTAGACAACGAGTCACAATGACTAATAAACAAGGACAAATGGTTTACACAAGGAGTCACAAGGACTAATTAACAAGGTCAAATGATTTACATAACGAGTCATAATGAATAATGAACTAGGACAAATGATTCACAAAACGAGTCACAATGACTAATGAACTAGAACAAATGATTCACAGAAGGAGTCATATTGACTAATAAACAAGAACAAATGGTTTACACAACGAGTCACAAGGACTAAAGAACTAGAACAAATGATTTACACAACGAGTCAGAAGGAGTAATTAACAAGGACTAATGATTCACACAACGAGTCACAAGGAGTAATGAACAAAGACAAATGGTTTACAACGAGTCACAAGGACTAATTAACAAGGACAAATGATTTACACAACGAGTCAAAATGACAAATGAACTAGAACAAATGTTTCACACAAGGAGTCACAATTACTAATGAACAAGGAGAAATGGTTCACACAACGAGTCACAAGGACTAATGAACTAGAACAAATGGTTCACACAACGAGTCACAAGGACTAATGAACAAAAACAAATGGTTCACACAACGAGTCACAAGGGCTAATGAACTAGAACAAATGATTTACACAACGAGTCACAATGACTAATAAACAAGAACAAATGGTTTACACAAGGAGTCACAAGGAATAATTAACAAGGTCAAATGATTTACATAACGAATCATAATGAATAATGAATTAGGACAAATGATTCACAAAACGAGTCACAATGACTAATGAACTAGAACAAATGATTCACACAAGGAGTCACATTGACTAATGAACAAGGACAAATGGTTCACACAACGAGTCACAAGAACTAATGAACAAGGAGAAATGATTCACACAATGAGTCACAACGACTAATGAACAAGAACAAATGGTTCACACAACGAGTCACAAAGACTAATAAACAAGAACAAATGGTTCACACAACGAGTCACAAGGACTAATGAACTAGAACAAATGATTTACACAACGAGTCAGAAGGACTAATTAACAAGGATAAATGATTCACACAAGGAGTCACAATGACTAATGAACAAAGACAAATGGTTTACAACGAGTCACAAGGACTAATTAACAAGGACAAAAGATTTGCACATCGAGTCACAATGGCAAATGAACTAGAACAAATGATTCACACAAGGAGTCACAAGGGCTAATGAACAAGGACAAATGGTTCACACAACGAGTCACAAGGACAAATGATTCACACATTGAGTCACAAGGACTAATGAACAAGAACAAATGATTCACACAAGGAGTCACAAGGACTAATGAACAAGAACAAATGGTTCACACAACGAGTCACAAGGGCTAATGAACTAGAACAAATGATTCACACAACGAGTCACAATGACTAATAAACAAGAACAAATGGTTTACACAAGGAGTCACAAGGACTAATTAACAAGGTCAAATGATTTACATAACGAGTCATAATGAATAATGAATTAGGACAAATGATTCACAAAACGAGTCACAATGACTAATGAACTAGAACAAATGATTCAAACAAGGAGTCACATTGACTAATGAACAAGGACAAATGGTTCACACAACGAGTCACAAGGACTAATGAACAAGGAGAAATGATTCACACAATGAGTCAAAAGGACTAATTAACAAGGACAAATGATTCGCACAACGAGTCACAAGGACTAATGAACAAAGACAAATGGTTTACAACGAGTCACAAGGACTAATTAACAAGGACAAATGATTCACACAACGAGTCACAATTACAAATGAACTAGAACAAATGATTCACACAATGAGTCACAACGACTAATGAACAAGGACAAATGGTTCACACAACGAGTCACAAGGACTAATGAACAAGGACAAATGATTCACACAACGAGTCACAAGGACTAATGAACAAGAACAAATGGTTCACACAACGAGTCACAAGGACTAATGAACAAGAACAAATGGTTCACACAATGAGTCACAAGGGCTAATGAACTAGAACAAATGATTTAGACAACGAGTCACAATGACTAATAAACAAGGACAAATGGTTTACACAAGGAGTCACAAGGACTAATTAACAAGGTCAAATGATTTACATAACGAGTCATAATGAATAATGAACTAGGACAAATGATTCACAAAACGAGTCACAATGACTAATGAACTAGAACAAATGATTCACGAAGAGTCATATTGACTAATAAACAAGAACAAATGGTTTACACAACGAGTCACAAGGACTAAAGAACTAGAACAAATGATTTACACAACGAGTCAGAAGGAGTAATTAACAAGGACTAATGATTCACACAACGAGTCACAAGGAGTAATGAACAAAGACAAATGGTTTACAACGAGTCACAAGGACTAATTAACAAGGACAAATGATTTACACAACGAGTCAAAATGACAAATGAACTAGAACAAATGTTTCACACAAGGAGTCACAATTACTAATGAACAAGGAGAAATGGTTCACACAACGAGTCACAAGGACTAATGAACTAGAACAAATGGTTCACACAACGAGTCACAAGGACTAATGAACAAAAACAAATGGTTCACACAACGAGTCACAAGGGCTAATGAACTAGAACAAATGATTTACACAACGAGTCACAATGACTAATAAACAAGAACAAATGGTTTACACAAGGAGTCACAAGGAATAATTAACAAGGTCAAATGATTTACATAACGAATCATAATGAATAATGAATTAGGACAAATGATTCACAAAACGAGTCACAATGACTAATGAACTAGAACAAATGATTCACACAAGGAGTCACATTGACTAATGAACAAGGACAAATGGTTCACACAACGAGTCACAAGAACTAATGAACAAGGAGAAATGATTCACACAATGAGTCACAACGACTAATGAACAAGAACAAATGGTTCACACAACGAGTCACAAAGACTAATAAACAAGAACAAATGGTTCACACAACGAGTCACAAGGACTAATGAACTAGAACAAATGATTTACACAACGAGTCAGAAGGACTAATTAACAAGGATAAATGATTCACACAAGGAGTCACAATGACTAATGAACAAAGACAAATGGTTTACAACGAGTCACAAGGACTAATTAACAAGGACAAAAGATTTGCACAAATGAGTCACAATGGCAAATGAACTAGAACAAATGATTCACACAAGGAGTCACAAGGGCTAATGAACAAGGACAAATGGTTCACACAACGAGTCACAAGGACAAATGATTCACACATTGAGTCACAAGGACTAATGAACAAGAACAAATGGTTCACACAACGAGTCACAAGGACTAATGAACAAGAACAAATGGTTCACACAATGAGTCACAAGGGCTAATGAACTAGAACAAATGATTTACACAACGAGTCACAATGACTAATAAACAAGGACAAATGGTTTACACAAGGAGTCACAAGGACTAATTAACAAGGTCAAATGATTTACATAACGAGTCATAATGAATAATGAACTAGGACAAATGATTCACAAAACGAGTCACAATGACTAATGAACTAGAACAAATGATTAACACAAGGAGTCACATTGACTAATAAACAAGAACAAATGGTTCACACAACGAGTCACAAGGACTAATGAACTAGAACAAATGATTTACACAACGAGTCAAAAGGACTAATTAACAAGGACAAATGATTCGCACAACGAGTCACAAGGACTAATGAACAAAGACAAATGGTTTACAACGAGTCACAAGGACTAATTAACAAGGACAAATGATTCACACAACGAGTCACAATTACAAATGAACTAGAAAAAATGATTCACACAAGGAGTCACAATGACAAATGAACAAGGACAAATGGTTCACACAACGAGTCACAAGGACTAATGAACAAGGACAAATGATTCACACAACGAGTCACAAGGACTAATGAACAAGGACAAATGGTTCACACAATAGAGTCACAAGGACTAATGAACAAGAACAAATGATTCACACAACGAGTCACAAGGACTAATGAACAAGAACAAATGGTTCACACAACGAGTCACAAGGACTAATGAACAAGAACAAATGGTTAACACAACGAGTCACAAGGGCTAATGAACTAGAACAAATGATTCACACAACGAGTCACAATGACTAATAAACAAGAACAAATGGTTTACACAAGGAGTCACAAGGACTAATTAACAAGGTCAAATGATTTACATAACGAGTCATAATGAATAATGAATTAGGACAAATGATTCACAAAACGAGTCACAATGACTAATGAACTAGAACAAATGATTCACACAAGGAGTCACATTGACTAATGAAAAAGGACAAATGGTTCACACAACGAGTCACAAGGACTAATGAACAAAGAGAAATGATTAACACAAGGAGTCACATTGACTAATAAACAAGAACAAATGGTTCACACAACGAGTCACAAGGACTAATGAACTAGAACAAATGATTTACACAACGAGTCAAAAAGACTAATTAACAAGGACAAATGATTCGCACAACGAGTCACAAGGACTAATGAACAAAGACAAATGGTTTACAACGAGTCACAAGGACTAATTAACAAGGACAATGATTCACACAACGAGTCACAATTACAAATGAACTAGAACAAATGATTCACACAAGGAGTCACAATGACTAATGAACAAGGACAAATGGTTCACACAACGAGTCACAAGGACTAATGAACAAGGACAAATGATTCACACAACGAGTCACAAGGACTAATGAACAAGGACAAATGGTTCACACAATAGAGTCACAAGGACTAATGAACAAGAACAAATGATTCACACAACGAGTCACAAGGACTAATGAACAAGAACAAATGGTTCACACAACGAGTCACAAGGACTAATGAACAAGAACAAATGGTTCACACAACGAGTCACAAGGGCTAATGAACTAGAACAAATGATTCACACAACGAGTCACAATAACTAATAAACAAGAACAAATGGTTTACACAAGGAGTCACAAGGACTAATTAACAAGGTCAAATGATTTACATAACGAGTCATAATGAATAATGAATTAGGACAAATGATTCACAAAACGAGTCACAATGACTAATGAACTAGAACAAATGATTCACACAAGGAGTCACATTGACTAATGAACAAGGACAAATGGTTCACACAACGAGTCACAAGGACTAATGAACAAGGAGAAATGATTCACACAATGAGTCACAACGACTAATGAACAAGAACAAATGGTTCACACAACGAGTCACAAAGACTAATAAACAAGAACAAATGATTCACACAAGGAGTCACAAGGACTAATGAACAAGAACAAATGGTTCACACAACGAGTCACAAGGGCTAATGAACTAGAACAAATGATTCACACAACGAGTCACAATGACTAATAAACAAGAACAAATGGTTTACACAAGGAGTCACAAGGACTAATTAACAAGGTCAAATGATTTACATAACGAGTCATAATGAATAATGAATTAGGACAAATGATTCACAAAACGAGTCACAATGACTAATGAACTAGAACAAATGATTCAAACAAGGAGTCACATTGACTAATGAACAAGGACAAATGGTTCACACAACGAGTCACAAGGACTAATGAACAAGGAGAAATGATTCACACAATGAGTCAAAAGGACTAATTAACAAGGACAAATGATTCGCACAACGAGTCACAAGGACTAATGAACAAAGACAAATGGTTTACAACGAGTCACAAGGACTAATTAACAAGGACAAATGATTCACACAACGAGTCACAATTACAAATGAACTAGAACAAATGATTCACACAAGGAGTCACAATGACTAATGAACAAGGACAAATGGTTCACACAACGAGTCACAAGGACTAATGAACAAGGACAAATGATTCACACAACGAGTCACAAGGACTAATGAACAAGGACAAATGGTTCACACAATAGAGTCACAAGGACTAATGAACAAGAACAAATGATTCACACAACGAGTCACAAGGACTAATGAACAAGAACAAATGGTTCACACAACGAGTCACAAGGACTAATGAACAAGAACAAATGGTTAACACAACGAGTCACAAGGGCTAATGAACTAGAACAAATGATTCACACAACGAGTCACAATGACTAATAAACAAGAACAAATGGTTTACACTGAAGGAAATGTAGATCTATATACATATTTAACATACTCATATATGTCCAAAATTTGTCATAAAATTAAAACGGATTTTATGCATGCAAACAACAATATAAATAGAGGAGAAATCATGTCCTTACATTGTAGATTTCGGCTATTAGGGCACAAGAGAGATCACCTTTCTCTTCTTGTTCTTGAGCTTATCCTTATGGAAGAACAAAGATCTAAGTATAAGATCTCTCCCTATGTATTATACCCAAGGCTTTCACTTAATCTAATTAATATTACAATACTAGTATAATATTAATCTAAGTAGAAAATTGAACCAAAAATGTTTGGTTTTTACTCTCTAAAAACCGGTTTAGAGGAGAGGGATTTTTAGAGGTTTTTATCTTTCTAAAATATTTTTGAAGTTAGAATGAATGAATACACACAATCTTGCATGTAGTGTATATGAAAAATAAAAGACAAAACTCTTTTATTTTCTTTTTGGTGAACCGTGAAAGAGGAGAGAAGAGGGGAAGAGAAAGACCCAATGCATGCATTAGTTTGCCTTCACAAGGTGAATAGGGTTGCATGGCTACTCTCCTATTTTAATCATCATGTTTACCACTAATGCAAACACAATGTTAATTCTAATCCTCTTCCATAATTTCGGCACATCTATAATATGGATTCCATATTATTTTTGTCAATTGTTAATATGTCACATGTCATATGTGACATAATATTTGTTATGTATTTTTAACATATTAAAAATCAACGTATTAATAAAAATACGTCACATACAAAAATCGACTCAGTAATTTCATAATTACTTGTGCCAAAATATTTTACCATTTATAAATCACAACAGATTGTATTTATAACAATTCATTCAAATTTAATTGTTACATTAAACAATTTATTTCATCCGAGTAATTATACAATTTAATTACTCAGACCGTATCTCATTTAATCACATTTCAATTTGATACGTAAATTTTACTTCCAAAATCGTCCGTCAATTTTCAAGTAATTTAATTAACTCGTAACGTTATACGATTAATTAAATAATCAATTAAGAGTATTGCCCTTTAGGTATGACCTAGGGGGTCAACTGATCACCACCGTCACACGACAGTAATGTCAAACTCTAGTCAGCCAATCATTACCGATATATGTTGACCAGTTGACAGTAACAATATTACTTCCCAATTGTATTCTTAAAATGAGATTTAATGATGATATTTAAATCACGTGATCGCACTATTGTTGAGGACACATTTCCCAACAATCTCCCACTTGTCCTCGACAAGTGTGCGTCACCAATTCTCTTGTCCTATTACTATCTCCCACTCAATGCAAGGTGTCTTTCAGGTCGTACTTGCAAGTGATCATATCGAGAGTGGTTTCCTCGATCTGGAGAATAACTGATTGACCGGATTTATCCACTCTGGATACCTTCCGAGCGTGGCCACGCATTTCCAGTTCATTACTCCTCGAGTGGCCCTGAGATATTGTTATAACCCTGACTAGGGGTGGACAATTCCTATCGCACTCATTCCCTTCGACTAGCCACAGCCATCATAACCCAAAATATGCCCATTTGACCCCATTTACGAAGGTCGTAGTAACACAAATCAAAGTTAATCTGAAACTGTGCCATCTTAGGTGAATAGTCTTTAGTCAAAAGAATCGACTCATTAGAATACTATAGTAGCTCTCGCCACGACCAGGCTATATAAATTTGCCAGAACTCTATAAGCGGTCATAAGGCCCGACAAAATGTTCTTAACAGTCTGCCTATGTGATCGACTAGTCATCTCACATGACTCTATGGCACTTGAACTTGCCATCAATCGCCTCACACTCTAGTCACTTCGAGACGTCACCTCATACAAGTAACTATGGGCAAAACAATGTTAATCCATGTTCACTTTAACGGGGTTCAATTGTCTCTACAACCCGTATGGATGTAACAAAGTATAAATTAAAGATAAAAGACAAATGTGATTATGAACATGAACAAAAACAACACTTTTATTTCATTTCAAAATCTAACAGAAATTTGGTACACGTTTAAGTCCCATGGACGTAACATGCCCATCATGCTTAGCCTGCGATAAAGGCTTGGTGAGCGGATCGGCTATGTTGTCATCCGTCCCAACCTTACAAATCGCAATTTCCTTTCTTTCAATGAAATCTCTTATTACATGATATTTTCTAAGTACATGTCTAGATCTATTACTAGACTTCGGCTCCTTAGCTTGGAAGATCGTCCCACTATTATCACAATAGAGAGTGATGGGATCATCGGCGGTAGGTACTACTTTTAGACCTTCCGTGAATTGCTTGATCCACATAGCTTCCTTGGCAGCCTCTGATGCTGCTATGTACTCAGCCTCCGTTGTTGAATCCGCGGTTACAGCTTCCTTGAAGCTTCTCCAGCTTACGGCACCACCATTGAGCATGAAAACAAAACCAGCTTGTGATTTCATGTCATCCCTATCCGTTTGAAAACTTGAGTCCGTGTATCCTGTAACACGCAACTCATTGTCTCCTCCAAACACGAGGATAGAATCCTTAGTTCTTCTCAAGTACTTAAGGATGTTCTTGACAGCAATCCAGTGACTCTCACCTGGATTTGCTTGATATCTACTCGTCATGCTCAAGGCATACGAGACATCAGGACGTGTGCATATCATGGCATACATGATTGATCCAACAGCGGAAGCGTAAGGGATCAACTTCATGCGTTCAACATCATGGGGTTCGGAGGGACATTGAGTCTGGCTCAATATTGTTCCGGTTACCATTGGTACTGGAGTGAAACCTCTCACTCGACAATTTAAGCGGAAAAAGAAAAAGAAATGAGCCTAAGTTTGCATGAAACAAACCCTTATTTAGGCGTGTCCTTAGAGGACGATTTGGATATGACTAGACCCGAACACAAAGCAATAGGACTAGCCTCGATAACTCAAAGCACACAGCAAATGAATTACCAACCCCAAGCACAAAGCAATGGAGCTCTTCAAGCACAAAGCAAAGAAGAGATTTTTGTGAAGAAAACACTTGGTTTCTTTCTCAGTTTTTTTTTAACTCAATCAAATCTCCATATGAATGCACCATTTCTAAGTTAATTTTTCGAGCAATTTCAGATTTCAAGCCAAGAAAAAATCTGATTTTTTTGAAAGGATTAACTTCATTGACACACACAAAATGTAGTTTCTCAAATAATCTAGCATACTCATGGACACTCAAGGAATTTTGTTTTAGGGTCTTAAGTTCAGTCAACAAATTATCCATGGTAGAAGAAGGTAGAAACTTTAATCTCATGTTCCTTTCAAGTTTAAACCAAGAACATATTCTACCCTTCCCTTCCATCCTCCTTGAAAATGCAAGAGTATTATACCACAACAAAGCAACACCCTTTAAACAAGACACAACCAACTCAAGCTTCCTTTCCTCCGAAAAATACTTGCCCTTAAAATAGCATTCAACCTCATATAACCAAGGCACAAAGGCCCTACTGTTTTCACCATTAAAAGAAGGAAGTAATGGTGTTTTACCTTTGTCTCTAAGGGTGGGAGAGGACATATGACAATCACGGAGCAAGTGGTGCTCTCCACGGTTCAAATCTGGTGGTTTTGGCTCCCTCGGAACACCATGACAACCGGTTGCACTCCTTGTAGGCACATCACCTTTAAGCCTTCTTATTTGGGCTTGTAACTTCACCTTAGTTTCTTGTAAGGACTTGGAAGTGGAACCAAGGTCACAAGGCTCAATCTTTGAGCATGGAACATAAGGAACATACTTCATTGCTACTGATTTTCCAATGGGAAAAACGAGTGACAACACTTTAAGAAAGACAGATTTTTTTTTTTTTTTTTTTTTTTTTTTTTTTTTTACAAGGAAAAGTTGCTGAAATTCTTCAAAATAAAGAAAGCAGCCTCCTAGGATTGTTTTGGTCGGTCCAAGCAGCTGGATTTCTTCCTAGGATGGTCTTCATTTGATTAATAAAAAGATGGGACCGATTGGAAGCAAACTAAGCTCGATTGTTGAAAACCGATAAACTCGTTACTCGGTTTTGTCTTGCGAATTCATCTCAGCTTGGATCCTTATTTAAATAAAAGTCCCTAGGCAAAAAGTCTCTAAACTCATCATAGAAGGGTCTAGAGTCATAAAATAGCACATCTTGTTAGACGTATTTGGAGTTGGACCTTGAATTGTGATGATGTCCAAAACCGGGCTTGATAGCATTCTCAGGAAACCAGGTGCATCTTGTAGAGGGCATATCTCATAGCTCACAATGAATTTAAGGGCTCATGATAGCTTACTAGAAAGCTAAATGAGTTAGCTTTCATATCCAAAAGGAATCAACCTTAATCAATGAGTAAATCTTGAGTTATTGAACGTTTAGTGCATGTAGGTCATGGGCTGTCCAGTAATGCGCAGTCTGTTTGCATCCGCCATATCTCAAGATATAAAATAGCTATGATGGTAATTCCAAATCCCTGATTTAGATAAGAGCTTAAGCTTTCCAATGGCATAGGAATCATATGACTTGAACCGTTAGAACTTGAGATATACAGATTGGAAGTCAGGCCTGCTGGAATAATACTTCAAAAAGCGATGAAACACTTTCAATTGTTAACCATTCCTTGGACTGTTTCTTTTGGCCTTAAAATGAATCAAAATGAAACAATTTTGTTTCAAACTCCCTTTCTTGAAAAGAATTTGCCCTCAAATTCTCGACATTGTCATCTTCAACCTCTTCACAATAAGAACACACACACCTTAAGAGATGGATTATCATGATTTCCTCCCGGATCATAGACCAGAATTGTGTATGGCAAGAGAGGTGTTGTTACTCTTTTGTCACCAAAGTTCTTGGACAAATCAGGCTTTAAGGACGTTTGAGGTTGCTCCTTACTCAGTTGGCATGATCCCAAGATGTAGATTTTTAAGCAAGAACCATGGTTGATGTATGAGGTCGGATTTGGTACACTCAAGTTTGGAACAACCCAAGACTCTCTTTTTGCTTTACCCTTGCTTGAATCCGAACAAGTTCCACCATTGAACATGATCATGGACTGTCCAAACTCCATGGTTTGAAGGCTAAGTAGTCCTTGATTAACAATCACTTCTCTAGACCCCAAATCAGTAGCTTGGTCATTGATGGTCACATGGGAGAGGATATGGCTATTCTCCTCCTCACTAATAGGCTTATGTGTTGGGTTGAAGGGGGTTTTATTTTCAAAACATGGACTCTCAAATGTAGCACTACATGGGTTAATCATCTCATCACAAATGCTAATGACTTTTGGCTCAAGGGATTTAGACTTAGGAAAAGTAATGTTCAAGCTTGGCACAACTCCTTGGTCTAAACTCTCCTCTTTCCCATCTGTTTTGGCTACTTCTAAACTAACCCCTTTAGCTAAGACCTCATGGTTTTTAGGCCTTACTAAGCTCTTCTCAACATCCAAAGCTTTCTTAAAGTGTTGTCACTCGTTTTTCCCATTGGAAAATCAGTAGCAATGAAGTATGTTCCTTATGTTCCATGCTCAAAGATTGAGCCTTGTGACCTTGGTTCCACTTCCAAGTCCTTACAAGAAACTAAGGTGAAGTTACAAGCCCAAATAAGAAGGCTTAAAGGTGATGTGCCTACAAGGAGTGCAACCGGTTGTCATGGTGTTCCGAGGGAGCCAAAACCACCAGATTTGAACCGTGGAGAGCACCACTTGCTCCGTGATTGTCATATGTCCTCTCCCACCCTTAGAGACAAAGGTAAAACACCATTACTTCCTTCTTTTAATGGTGAAAACAGTAGGGCCTTTGTGCCTTGGTTATATGAGGTTGAATGCTATTTTAAGGGCAAGTATTTTTCGGAGGAAAGGAAGCTTGAGTTGGTTGTGTCTTGTTTAAGGGGTGTTGCTTTGTTGTGGTATAATACTCTTGCATTTTCAAGGAGGATGGAAGGGAAGGGTAGAATATGTTCTTGGTTTAAACTTGAAAGGAACATGAGATTAAAGTTTCTACCTTCTTCTACCATGGATAATTTGTTGACTGAACTTAAGACCCTAAAACAAAATTCCTTGAGTGTCCATGAGTATGCTAGATTATTTGAGAAACTACATTTTGTGTGTGTCAATGAAGTTAATCCTTTCAAAAAAATCAGATTTTTTCTTGGCTTGAAATCTGAAATTGCTCGAAAAATTAACTTAGAAATGGTGCATTCATATGGAGATTTGCTTAAGATAAAAACCAAGTAAGAAACATGAGTTTTCTTCATTAAAATCTCTTCTTTGCTTTGTGCTTGAAGAGCTCCTTTGCTGTGTGCTTGGAGTTTGGTAGTTTACTTGCTTGTGTGCTTTAAACTATCGAGTCTATTCCTATTGCTTTGTGTTCGGGTCTAGACATATCCCATTCGTCCCTCAAGGACACGCCTAAAATTTCAGTTTGTTTCATGCAAACTTAGGCTCATTTCCTTAGTTTTCTACTTAAATTGTCGAGTTAGAAGTTTCACTCCAACTTGGTATCAGAGCTTTGGTCATAACACAATTCCATCTTGTGTTAGTCTTGGGTTGGATAATCCTTTGGTTGAGTGTTCATCTATCCTAACTACAACAAAAACATAAAAACAAACCCAAGAGTGAAGAGAGTTTATCAAAACTTTGGTTTGTTGTTCAAAAAAAAAAAAAAAAAATCTGTCTTTCTTAAAGTGTTGTCACTCGTTTTTCCCATTGGAAAATCAGTAGCAATGAAGTATGTTCCTTATGTTCCATGCTCAAAGATTGAGCCTTGTGACCTTGGTTCCACTTCCAAGTCCTTACAAGAAACTAAGGTGAAGTTACAAGCCCAAATAAGAAGGCTTAAAGGTGATGTGCCTACAAGGAGTGCAACCGGTTGTCATGGTGTTCCGAGGGAGCCAAAACCACCAGATTTGAACCGTGGAGAGCACCACTTGCTCCGTGATTGTCATATGTCCTCTCCCACCCTTAGAGACAAAGGTAAAACACCATTACTTCCTTCTTTTAATGGTGAAAACAGTAGGGCCTTTGTGCCTTGGTTATATGAGGTTGAATGCTATTTTAAGGGCAAGTATTTTTCGGAGGAAAGGAAGCTTGAGTTGGTTGTGTCTTGTTTAAAGGGTGTTGCTTTGTTGTGGTATAATACTCTTGCATTTTCAAGGAGGATGGAAGGGAAGGGTAGAATATGTTCTTGGTTTAAACTTGAAAGGAACATGAGATTAAAGTTTCTACCTTCTTCTACCATGGATAATTTGTTGACTGAACTTAAGACCCTAAAACAAAATTCCTTGAGTGTCCATGAGTATGCTAGATTATTTGAGAAACTACATTTTGTGTGTGTCAATGAAGTTAATCCTTTCAAAAAAAATCAGATTTTTTCTTGGCTTGAAATCTGAAATTGCTCGAAAAATTAACTTAGAAATGGTGCATTCATATGGAGATTTGCTTAAGATAAAAACCAAGTAAGAAACATGAGTTTTCTTCATTAAAATCTCTTCTTTGCTTTGTGCTTGAAGAGCTCCTTTGCTGTGTGCTTGGAGTTTGGTAGTTTACTTGCTTGTGTGCTTTAAACTATCGAGTCTATTCCTATTGCTTTGTGTTCGGGTCTAGACATATCCCATTCGTCCCTCAAGGACACGCCTAAAATTTCAGTTTGTTTCATGCAAACTTAGGCTCATTTCCTTAGTTTTCTACTTAAATTGTCGAGTTAGAAGTTTCACTCCAGGTACCAAACCCCTTTTGGATTTGTCCATGCTGAATCGTCGAAGAATCTTATCAACATAAGACTCTTGACTTAGTGCCAATATCCTCTTGGGTCTATCTCTATAGATCCGGATACCTAATATGCGTTGTGCCTCTCCTAAATCCTTCATTTGGAAGTGGTTACCTAACCACTTCTTAACAGAAGACAACATTGGAATATCGTTTCCAATGAGTAGTATGTCATCGACATACAGGATTAGGAACACAACATTGCTCCCACTGAATTTCATGTATAAACATGGTTCCTCAACATTTCGAGTGAAACCATTTTCTTTTATAACATGATTGAATCGATGATTCCAACTTCTAGATGCTTGCTTAAGACCATAAATGGATCTCTTAAGCTTGCACACTTTGTTAGGATTTTTAGAATCAACAAAACCTTCGGGTTGTATCATGTACACCTCCTCTTCTAAATGCCCATTTAGAAAAGCGGTTTTGACATCCATTTGCCATATTTCATAATCATGAAATGCGGCGATCGCTAACAAAATCCGTATGGATCTTAGCATGGCTACGGGGGCGAAGGTCTCATCATAATGGAGACCTTGGATTTGGGTAAATCCTTTTGCCACTAGCCTAGCTTTGTAGACATCGTCATGTCCTTCTATGCCATTTTTGACCTTGAATATCCATTTGCATTGGAGGGTCTTGCCCCTTTAGGCAAATCTACCAAGTCCCAAACTTGGTTTTCAAGCATAGAATCCATTTCGGACTTCATGGCTTCAAGCCATAAGGTGGAATTAGGACTAGAGATTGCGGCCTTGTAGGTGGCGGGCTCGTCACTTTCCATAAGTAACACATCGAGTGTTCCATCTTCTTCGATAAGTCCCACATATCGATCGGGATGGCGAATTACTCGGCCCGTCCTTCTTAGTGGAGGAGGTACAACCACGTTAGACGACGAAGGAACATCTTCTTGCGTCTCTATCTCGGTTTGTGGCTCTTGAACTTCATCAAGTTCAAAATTTCTCCCACTCTATCTCTTAGAAATAAATTCTCTTTCTAAGAAGACAGCCTCAGAAGACACAAACACTTTATGATCTTGAGGTTTGTAGAAGTAATACCCTCGAGAGGTCGAGGGATAACCTACAAAGATGCATTTTTCGGATCTTGGGGCTAGCTTGTTGTCGTTCTTAGTTTTGACGTAAGCATCACATCCCCAAATCTTCATATAGGATATATTTGGGATCTTACCCGTCCACATCTCACATGGAGTCTTTTCGGTGGACTTTGTGGGACTATTATTCAAAGATCGAATTGCGGTTTGTATCGCAAATCCCCAAAACGAGTTCGGTAACTCGGTTTGACTCATCATGGATCGAACCATATCTAGCAAGGTTCGATTTCTCCTTTCGGCAACACCATTAAGTTGTGGTGTTCCGGGCGGAGAAAGTTGTGATATAATGCCACAACCTTTCAAGTGTGAATCAAATTCAAGACTAAGGTATTCACCACCACGATCGGATCGAAGTGCCTTAATCCTTTTGTTCAATTGGTTCTCTACTTCGTTTTGAAATTCCTTGAATTTCTCAAACGCTTCACTCTTATGTCTCATTAAATAGACATGCCCATGTCTACTTAAGTCATCGGTGAAGGTTATAAAGTAGTCATAATTACCACGAGCGGTGATACTCATTGGTCCACATACATCGGTGTGTATGAGTCCCAATAGCTCACTAGCTCGTGTCCCTTTACCACTAAAAGGATTACGAGTCATTTTGCCAAGTAGGCAATATTCGCATGTACCAAATGATTGATAATCAAATGGTGTAATCACATTAGTAGAAATTAATCTTTTGATGCGATTCTCGTTTATGTGACCTAATCGACAATGCCAAATGAACGCTTCACTTGGGTCACTTGTTTTGAGTTTCTTTGATTGAATGTTATAAATATCATTTGTCGGATTTGAGGTCTCTAAAATGTATATGCCATTGATGGAAGTAGCTTGGCCAATAACCAAATCATTCCTAGAAATAGAGCAACGATTGTTCTTAATGACAAAACAAAAACCGTCCATGTCTAGCATAGCGATTGAAATAATGTTTTTAGAGAGTGTAGGAACATAAAAACAATTATGCAAATACAACTCAAAACCGTTTGGCAAAGCTAGAACATAAGTTCCTTTGGATTCGGCCGCTACCCGAGCTCCATTTCCAAGTCGAAGATCCACATCTCCCTTGCTAAGCTTCTCCACATCTCTTAAACCCTTTTGGAGTAATGAGTCCTTCCCTTATATTTCGCAAATACATAGGGCAATTCCTAAGCCAATGTCCCATGCCATAGCAATAATGGCACTCATCATTAACTTGCTTGAAGTTTTTGACTTTCTTTGCTTTCTTCTTGAACCTCTTGCCCTTTGAAGCAAGAACTTGATTGCTAGAGCTCCCACTAGCTTTGGCATCTTTATCTTCCAGAGACAAAGATCCTAAAGATTGCATGAGGTAGTCTTCCTGAGACGGACTCACACGAGGTCTAGTAGTAGTGGGTGGTTTAGAAGAGGTGATGAAATTAAGGTTTCCATCCGAACCTATCCCGAAATGAAGTTCTCTAGTTGTATCGAAATTGTTGTTGGAGCAAATGTCATCAAGAACATTGTGATAAGAATCAATAGTGATAGGTGCGGTAGCATTTGTTGGATTCATTGTAAAGAACTACAAATATGGAGGAAAAGGAAATATTAACATTTGTCTTTTAAAATCATACTTGTAAATTTAACAAGATATGAACATTTATATAGTGACCTCTACCCAACTATAATAAATGATTCCAAGACCCAAATTCATATCGATTTAGGCACGGTAGGGCCGATTCATCCTTTATCAATATAACTCGGTGGATTAACGTTTAATCGATTCTACTCTTAGAACTCTTGGTCGATAATATTACATTAACATATATCTTTAGCCCAAAACACATTTGACAAGGGCACGGTAGGGCCGATACATCCCTTATCAAAAACTTTTGTTGAGGTCAATCCAAATTTCGAATAAATGTGTCCATGATCCAAATCCATATCAACTTGGGTACGGTAGGGCCGATACATCCCTTATCAACATGAATTCGGTGGATTAACATTCATCACCCACTTCCCCTACGTAACAAGGTTTGTACCCCGGTAGGGCCGAGTGCACTCCCTCGCGAAATAGGTTTTCATGGTTTCTACTATTTGGTAAGGCTATATCTCAATTAATTGTTTTAGCGAGAGGTCATGTCAATTTATTATCTATCACGTTTTAAGTGAACTAAAGTGGTGAACTACGATAATTCTAATTGACACGGTCGATGAACTCGATAAAATGACGATGCATGTTTAGTTATGGCGATTTAGCAATGCATGTAACATAAAATAAAATGCAAGCATAAAAGAATAAATAAATCCTAGTATGGCCTTTCCTAAAATAGAAAAACTATTTAACTATTACATATTCGAAACCAACTCCATTGGTCCCTTGAACTTCGGTTGTGGCACGCATCTCGAGGTAACACCGTCTTTATGTATCGCCATTCTTGAAGAAATCCGTCTTTAGGAACTCCGGAATGAATAAAATTACATAATAAATTACATAATTTCCTATTATACATTTGTAACTAAAATAAATCTATTAAATTACAAAACGGTGATACGAGATCACAATAAAAATTACAACCGAATCGATATTCCCATACATTTCGGGAAATACCAATTAAAATCTAAGGCCATACTAAGTAAATTACATAATTCAAAATTACATAAATTAAAAATATGACAATCATAAAGAAAAATGCAGCATTATAATATGTATGAACATGCTCAATTTTTTATGCTAAATCGCCTTTAATTAGCCAATATCGTATATTACTCGGTTTTTTTACGATTTGCGTGATTTCAACATTTTATAATCACAAAAATACATAAACTCATATTTATGCATAAGTTAATTACCCTAACCTCTTAGGACTCAAAATATAGTCTTCACTAATAATTTGACCATAATTAACTTTTATTTACAAAATTGTTCATAAATGGGCCAAAAATACAAAATTAAGCTATTAAACTTCAAATAAATCCTTAAAAATTCCAAATAAATTCAAAATTTGAAATTTAAATTCATGAACATTCTGGAAAAATTCCATGACACTCATAATGTTCAAAAACTTAGGTTAAAAATTTCGAAAATTTTCCGGAAAAACAATGTTGCGGTTTATCGATATTTAATAAAATAATCATAAAAACATGGAAAAATTATTTTCATTAACTTTTCAATTTTAGATCTGAAAAATACAATAAAATGCAACATTAGACGTTTTTCCTAAGTCATAGAATATATTTTATTAATTTTCACTAATAATGTCACTATTTATGTCATTTTTCTTCAAAAATTCATAAATCATGCTAAAAGACTTCTTTATAGCCAATTATTTTACACACATCTTGTAAAATTGCATGTGACAACATATAAATTTTCTATGACCAGATTCGAAATTTAACTCATATTAACCTATTTTTCTCTTAAATCCATATTTAATAATGAAAAATTCATTTTTCGAGCATAACAAATGCAAAAATTATGAAAAATTACAGGTTATCTCAAAATAATATATGTAACAACATATCCAAAAAACAAGTGAAAATTCGAAGTATAGCTAATTTTCGACCAAAAATGACATTTTAACTCATAAAATCACATTTAAATGTCATTATTATTAAATATGAACAATAAAAATCCGAAAAATTAACCAAAATATCCTAAAACACTTTAGGACCCGAAATATTAACATGCATGTAATTATTTCGTGATATATCATAATAACACAAATTTTACAAGTTTTATTTTGTTATTCATATAACTCGGAAAAACTTTTAACCAATTTGCATGCAAACAACCGTGGCTCTGATACCAATTGAAGGAAATGTAGATCTATATACATATTTAACATACTCATATATGTCCAAAATTTGTCATAAAATTAAAACGGATTTTATGCATGCAAACAACAATATAAATAGAGGAGAAATCATGTCCTTACATTGTAGATTTCGGCTATTAGGGCACAAGAGAGATCACCTTTCTCTTCTTGTTCTTGAGCTTATCCTTATGGAAGAACAAAGATCTAAGTATAAGATCTCTCCCTATGTATTATACCCAAGGCTTTCACTTAATCTAATTAATATTACAATACTAGTATAATATTAATCTAAGTAGAAAATTGAACCAAAAATGTTTGGTTTTTACTCTCTAAAAACCGGTTTAGAGGAGAGGGATTTTTAGAGGTTTTTATCTTTCTAAAATATTTTTGAAGTTAGAATGAATGAATACACACAATCTTGCATGTAGTGTATATGAAAAATAAAAGACAAAACTCTTTTATTTTCTTTTTGGTGAACCGTGAAAGAGGAGAGAAGAGGGGAAGAGAAAGACCCAATGCATGCATTAGTTTGCCTTCACAAGGTGAATAGGGTTGCATGGCTACTCTCCTATTTTAATCATCATGTTTACCACTAATGCAAACACAATGTTAATTCTAATCCTCTTCCATAATTTCGGCACATCTATAATATGGATTCCATATTATTTTTGTCAATTGTTAATATGTCACATGTCATATGTGACATAATATTTGTTATGTATTTTTAACATATTAAAAATCAACGTATTAATAAAAATACGTCACATACAAAAATCGACTCAGTAATTTCATAATTACTTGTGCCAAAATATTTTACCATTTATAAATCACAACAGATTGTATTTATAACAATTCATTCAAATTTAATTGTTACATTAAACAATTTATTTCATCCGAGTAATTATACAATTTAATTACTCAGACCGTATCTCATTTAATCACATTTCAATTTGATACGTAAATTTTACTTCCAAAATCGTCTGTCAATTTTCAAGTAATTTAATTAACTCGTAACGTTATACGATTAATTAAATAATCAATTAAGAGTATTGCCCTTTAGGTATGACCTAGGGGGTCAACTGATCACCACCGTCACACGACAATAATGTCAAACTCTAGTCACCAATCATTACCGATATATGTTGACCAAATTGACAAGAACAATATTACTTCCCAATTGTATTCTTAAAATGAGATTTAATGATGATATTTAAATCACGTGATCGCACTATTGTTGAGGACACATTTCCCAACATACACAAGGAGTCACAAGGACTAATTAACAAGGTCAAATGATTTACATAACGAGTCATAATGAATAATGAATTAGGACAAATGATTCACAAAACGAGTCACAATGACTAATGAACTAGAACAAATGATTCACACAAGGAGTCACATTGACTAATGAACAAGGACAAATGGTTCACACAACGAGTCACAAGGACTAATGAACAAAGAGAAATGATTAACACAAGGAGTCACATTGACTAATAAACAAGAACAAATGGTTCACACAACGAGTCACAAGGACTAATGAACTAGAACAAATGATTTACACAACGAGTCAAAAGGACTAATTAACAAGGACAAATGATTCGCACAACGAGTCACAAGGACTAATGAACAAAGACAAATGGTTTACAACGAGTCACAAGGACTAATTAACAAGGACAAATGATTCACACAACGAGTCACAATTACAAATGAACTAGAACAAATGATTCACACAAGGAGTCACAATGACTAATGAACAAGGACAAATGGTTCACACAACGAGTCACAAGGACTAATGAACAAGGACAAATGATTCACACAACGAGTCACAAGGACTAATGAACATGGACAAATGGTTCACACAATAGAGTCACAAGAACTAATGAACAAGAACAAATGATTCACACAACGAGTCACAAGGACTAATGAACAAGAACAAATGGTTCACACAACGAGTCACAAGGACTAATGAACAAGAACAAATTGTTCACACAACGAGTCACAAGGGCTAATGAACTAGAACAAATGATTCACACAACGAGTCACAATGACTAATAAACAAGAACAAATGGTTTACACAAGGAGTCACAAGGACTAATTAACAAGGTCAAATGATTTACATAACGAGTCATAATGAATAATGAATTAGGACAAATGATTCACAAAACGAGTCACAATGACTAATGAACTAGAACAAATGATTCAAACAAGGAGTCACATTGACTAATGAACAAGGACAAATGGTTCACACAACGAGTCACTAGGACTAATGAACAAGGAGAAATGATTCACACAATGAGTCACAAGGACTAATGAACAAGAACAAATGGTTCACACAACGAGTCACAAAAACTAATAAACAAGAACAAATGGTTCACACAACGAGTCACAAGGACTAATGAACTAGAACAAATGATTTACACAACGAGTCAGAAGGACTAATTAACAAGGATAAATGATTCACACAAGGAGTCACAATGAGTAATGAACAAAGATAAATGGTTTACAACGAGTCACAAGGACTAATTAACAAGGACAAATGATTTGCACAGCGAGTCACAATGGCAAATGAACTAGAACAAATGATTCACACAAGGAGTCACAATGACTAATGAACAAGGACAAATGGTTCACACAACGAGTCACAAGGACTAATGAACAAGGACAAATGAATCACACAACGAGTCACAAGGACTAAAGAAAAAGAACAAATGGTTCACACAACGAGTCACAAGGACTAATGAACAAGAACAAATGGTTCACACAATGAGTCACAAGGGCTAATGAACTAGAACAAATGATTTACACAACGAGTCACAATGACTAATAAACAAGGACAAATGGTTTACACAAGGAGTCACAAGGACTAATTAACAAGGTCAAATGATTTACATAACGAGTCATAATGAATAATGAACTAGGACAAATGATTCACAAAACGAGTCACAATGACTAATGAACTAGAACAAATGATTCACACAAGGAGTCACATTGACTAATAAACAAGAACAAATGGTTCACACAACGAGTCACAAGGACTAATGAACTAGAACAAATGATTTACACAACGAGTCAAAAGGACTAATTAACAAGGACAAATGATTCGCACAACGAGTCACAAGGACTAATGAACAAAGACAAATGGTTTACAACGAGTCACAAGGACTAATTAACAAGGACAAATGATTCACACAACGAGTCACAATTACAAATGAACTAGAACAAATGATCCACACAAGGAGTCACAATGACTAATGAACACGGACAAATGGTTCACACAACGAGTCACAAGGACTAATGAACAAGGACAAATGATTCACACAACGAGTCACAAGAACTAATGAACAAGGACAAATGGTTCACACAATAGAGTCACAAGGACTAATGAACAAGAACAAATGATTCACACAACGAGTCACAAGGACTAATGAACAAGAACAAATGGTTCACACAACGAGTCACAAGGACTAATGAACAAGAACAAATGGTTCACACAACGAGTCACAGGGGCTAATGAACTAGAACAAATGATTTACACAACGAGTCACAATGACTAATAAACAAGAACAAATGGTTTACACAAGGAGTCACAAGGACTAATTAACAAGGTCAAATGATTTACATAACGAGTCATAATGAATAATGAATTAGGACAAATGATTCACGAAACGAGTCACAATGACTAATGAACTAGAACAAATGATTCACACAAGGAGTCACATTGACTAATGAACAAGGACAAATGGTTCACACAACGAGTCACAAGGACTAATGAACAAGGAGAAATGATTCACACAATGAGTCACAAGGACTAATGAACAAGAACAAATGGTTCACACAACGAGTCACAAAGACTAATAAACAAGAACAAATGGTTCACACAACGAGTCACAAGGACTAATGAACTAGAACAAATGATTTACACAACGAGTCAGAAGGACTAATTAACAAGGATAAATGATTCACACAAGGAGTCACAATGAGTAATGAACAAAGACAAATGGTTTACAACGAGTCACAAGGACTAATTAACAAGGACAAATGATTTGCACAGCGAGTCACAATGGCAAATGAACTAGAACAAATGATTCACACAAGGAATCACAATGACTAATGAATAAGGACAAATGGTTCACACAACGAGTCACAAGGACTAATGAACAAGGACAAATGATTCACACACCGAGTCACAAGGACTAATGAACAAGAACAAATGGTTCACACAACGAGTCACAAAGACTAATGAGCAAGAACAAATGGTTCACACAATGAGTCACAAGGGCTAATGAACTAGAACAAATGATTTACACAACGAGTCACAATGACTAATAAACAAGGACAAATGGTTTACACAAGGAGTCACAAGGACTAATTAACAAGGTCAAATGATTTACATAACGAGTCATAATGAATAATGAACTAGGACAAATGATTCACAAAACGAGTCACAATGACTAATGAACTAGAACAAATGATTCACGATGAGTCATATTGACTAATAAACAAGAACAAATGGTTCACACAACGAGTCACAAGGACTAAAGAACTAGAACAAATGATTTACACAACGAGTCAGAAGGAGTAATTAACAAGGACTAATGATTCACACAACGAGTCACAAGGAGTAATGAACAAAGACAAATGGTTTACAACGAGTCACAAGGACTAATTAACAAGGACAAATGATTTATACAACGAGTCACAATGACAAATGAACTAGAACAAATGTTTCACCAAAGGAGTCACAATTACTAATGAACAAGGACAAATGGTTCACACAACGAGTCACAAGGACTAATGAACAAGAACAAATGGTTCACACAACGAGTCACAAGGACTAATGAACAAAAACAAATGGTTCACACAACGAGTCACAAGGGCTAATGAACTAGAACAAATGATTTACACAACGAGTCACAATGACTAATAAACAAGAACAAATGGTTTACACAAGGAGTCACAAGGAATAATTAACAAGGTCAAATGATTTACATAACGAGTCATAATGAATAATGAATTAGGACAAATGATTCACAAAACGAGTCACAATGACTAATGAACTAGAACAAATGATTCACACAAGGAGTCACATTGACTAATGAACAAGGACAAATGGTTCACACAACGAGTCACAAGAACTAATGAACAAGGAGAAATGATTCACACAATGAGTCACAACGACTAATGAACAAGAACAAATGGTTCACACAACGAGTCACGAAGACTAATAAACAAGAACAAATGGTTCACACAACGAGTCACAAGGACTAATGAACTCTCACAAATGATTTACACAACGAGTCAGAAGGACTAATTAACAAGGATAAATGATTCACACAAGGAGTCACAATGAGTAATGAACAAAGACAAATGGTTTACAACGAGTCACAAGGACTAATTAACAAGGACAAATGATTTGCACAGCGAGTCACAATGGCAAATGAACTAGAACAAATGATTCACACAAGGAGTCACAATGACTAATGAATAAGGACAAATGGTTCACACAACGAGTCACAAGGACTAATGAACAAGGACAAATGATTCACACAACGAGTCACAAGGACTAATGAACAAGAACAAATGGTTCACACAACGAGTCACAAGGACTAATGAGCAAGAACAAATGGTTCACACAATGAGTCACAAGGGCTAATGAACTAGAATAAATGATTTACACAAGGAGTCACAATGACTAATAAACAAGGACAAATGGTTTACACAAGGAGTCACAAGGACTAATTAACAAGGTCAAATGATTTACATAACGAGTCATAATGAATAATGAACTAGGACAAATGATTCACAAAACGAGTGACAATGACTAATGAACTAGAACAAATGATTCACAGAAGGAGTCATATTGACTAATAAACAAGAACAAATGGTTCACACAACGAGTCACAAGGACTAAAGAACTAGAACAAATGATTTACACAACGAGTCAGAAGGAGTAATTAACAAGGACTAATGATTCACACAACGAGTCACAAGGAGTAATGAACAAAGACAAATGGTTTACAACGAGTCACAAGGACTAATTAACAAGGACAAATGATTTACACAACGAGTCACAATGACAAATGAACTAGAACAAATGTTTCACACAAAGGAGTCACAATTACTAATGAACAAGGACAAATGGTTCACACAACGAGTCACAAGGACTAATGAACAAGAACAAATGGTTCACACAACGAGTCACAAGGACTAATGAACAAAAACAAATGGTTCACACAACGAGTCACAAGGGCTAATGAACTAGAACAAATGATTTACACAACGAGTCACAATGATTAATAAACAAGAACAAATGGTTTACACAAGGAGTCACAAGGAATAATTAACAAGGTCAAATGATTTACATAGCGAGTCATAATGAATAATGAATTAGGACAAATGATTCACAAAACGAGTCACAATGACTAATGAACTAGAACAAAAGATTCACACAAGGAGTCACATTGACTAATGAACAAGGACAAATGGTTCACACAACGAGTCACAAGGACTAATGAACAAGGAGAAATGATTCACACAATGAGTCACAACGACTAATGAACAAGAACAAATGGTTCACACAACGAGTCACAAAGACTAATAAACAAGAACAAATGGTTCACACAACGAGTCACAAGGACTAATGAACTAGAACAAATGATTTACACAACGAGTCAGAAGGACTAATTAACAAGGATAAATGATTCACACAAGGAGTCACAATGACTAATGAACAAAGACAAATGGTTTACAACGAGTCACAAGGACTAATTAACAAGGACAAATGATTTGCACAAATGTCACAATGGCAAATGAACTAGAACAAATGATTCACACAAGGAGTCACAATGACTAATGAATAAGGACAAATGGTTCACACAACGAGTCACAAGGACTAATGAACAAGGACAAATGATTCACACAACGAGTCACAAGGACTAATGAACAAGAACAAATGGTTCACACAACGAGTCACAAGGACTAATGAGCAAGAACTAATGGTTCACACAATGAGTCACAAGGGCTAATGAACTAGAACAAATGATTTACACAACGAGTCACAATGACTAATAAACAAGGACAAATGGTTTACACAAGGAGTCACAAGGACTAATTAACAAGGTCAAATGATTTACATAACGAGTCATAATGAATAATGAACTAGGACAAATGATTCACAAAACGAGTCACAATGACTAATGAACTAGAACAAATGATTCACAGAAGGAGGAATTTTTTTCGAAAATGGGGCTCAAACACAAATTAATTAACGAAATGGGTTGAGTTTCAAAGTATTTACTCAAAATGGGTCCACGTCATCACCGAAGCTAGGCTCGGATTCAAGTCGCTCTCCCGCTCAACGACCTTACCCAAAGTGTCACTTGATGTTCACCCAAACCGCAGTATACTACTTCAAGGCAAGTCGCTCGGGGGGTGAGCGATTTGAGTTCAAATCGTCCTCCCCCGCAGCGTCTTGGGTTTTTGCAAAAAAAAAAAAAAAAAAAAAAAAAAAAAAATCCGCTGTTAAACAGATTCGAACTCAAGACCATCCACAAAAATGACACTTATTCTACACTACATAACCACTAAAGCAATCAAAGTTATATGTTAAATCTAAGTGCTTAAATAAAATATTGAGTAATTGTTGTTAAAGTCCCAAAATGCATTTATTGCTATTAATATTAAATATTTAATTTTAATCTCCCAAATAAGTCATAACATTATCCTTGGTGTTATGGTTAGTGGGTGTGAAGTGATTGTTTTAGTTTGCGGGTTCGATTCCCATTAGTAACGTTTTTTTTTTTTTTTTTTTTTAAATAAATTGCTAAGTCGCTCAGCGGCCGAGCGTTTTGGCTTCAAGTCGCTCTCCCGCTGAGCGACCTTAATCTGACCCTAGCAACGCTAAAACCGAGCCTACGTGGACCCATTTTGGGTAATTAGTTTCAAAGTCACCCTATTTCGTTAAATTGTTTGTTATAAAACCCCATTTTGGAAAAACATGAGTCATATTGACTAATAAACAAGAACAAATGGTTCACACAACGAGTCACAAGGACTAAAGAACAAGAACAAATGGTTCACACAATGAGTCACAAGGGCTAATGAACTAGAACAAATGATTTACACAACGAGTCACAATGACTAATAAACAAGGACAAATGGTTTACAACGAGTCACAAGGACTAATTAACATGGACAAATGATTTACACAACGAGTCACAATGACAAATGAACTAGAACAAATGTTTCACACAAGGAGTCACAATTACTAATGAACAAGGACAAATGGTTCACACAACGAGTCACAAGGACTAATGAACAAGAACAAATGGTTCACACAACGAGTCACAAGGACTAATGAACAAAAACAAATGGTTCACACAACGAGTCACAAGGGCTAATGAACTAGAACAAATGATTTACACAACGAGTCACAATGATTAATAAACAAGAACAAATGGTTTACACAAGGAGTCACAAGGAATAATTAACAAGGTCAAATGATTTACATAACGAGTCATAATGAATAATGAATTAGGACAAATGATTCACAAAACGAGTCACAATGACTAATGAACTAGAACAAATGATTCACACAAGGAGTCACATTGACTAATGAACAAGGACAAATGGTTCACACAACGAGTCACAAGGACTAATGAACAAGGAGAAATGATTCACACAATGAGTCACAACGACTAATGAACAAGAACAAATGGTTCACACAACGAGTCACAAAGACTAATAAACAAGAACAAATGGTTCACACAACGAGTCACAAGGACTAATGAACTAGAACAAATGATTTACACAACGAGTCAGAAGGACTAATTAACAAGGATAAATGATTCACACAAGGAGTCACAATGACTAATGAACAAAGACAAATGGTTTACAACGAGTCACAAGGACTAATTAACAAGGACAAATGATTTGCACAAATGAGTCACAATGGCAAATGAACTAGAACAAATGATTCACACAAGGAGTCACAATGACTAATGAACAAGGACAAATGGTTCACACAACGAGTCACAAGGACTAATGACCAAGGACAAATGATTCACACAACGAGTCACAAGGACTAATGAACAAGGACAAATGGTTCACACAATAGAGTCACAAGGACTAATGAACAAGAACAAATGATTCACACAACGAGTCACAAGGACTAATGAACAAGAACAAATGGTTCACACAACGAGTCACAAGGACTAATGAACAAGAAAAAATGGTTCACACAACGAGTCACAAGGGCTAATGAACTAGAACAAATGATTCACACAACGAGTCACAATGACTAATAAACAAGAACAAATGGTTTACACAAGGAGTCACAAGGACTAATTAACAAGGTCAAATGATTTACATAACGAGTCATAATGAATAATGAATTAGGACAAATGATTCACAAAACGAGTCACAATGACTAATGAACTAGAACAAATGATTCACACAAGGAGTCACATTGACTAATGAACAAGGACAAATGGTTCACACAACGAGTCACAAGGACTAATGAACAAGGAGAAATGATTCACACAATGAGTCACAAGGACTAATGAACAAGAACAAATGGTTCACACAACGAGTCACAAAGACTAATAAACAAGAACAAATGGTTCACACAACGAGACACAAGGACTAATGAACTAGAACAAATGATTTACACAACGAGTCAGAAGGACTAATTAACAAGGATAAATGATTCACACAAGGAGTCACAATGACTAATGAACAAGGACAAATGGTTCACACAACGAGTCACAAGGACTAATGAACAAGGACAAATAATTCACACAACGAGTCACAAGGACTAATGAACATGGACAAATGATTCACACAACGAGTCACAAGGACTAATGAAAAAGGACAAATGGTTCACACAATAGAGTCACAAGGACTAATGAACAAGAACAAATGATTCACACAACGAGTCACAAGGACTAATGAACAAGAACAAACGGTTCACACAACGAGTCACAAGGACTAATGAACAAGAACAAATGGTTCACACAACGAGTCACAAGGGCTAATGAACTAGAACAAATGATTCACACAACGAGTCACAATGACTAATAAACAAGAACAAATGGTTTAGACAAGGAGTCACAAGGACTAATTAACAAGGTCAAATGATTTACATAACGAGTCATAATGAATAATGAATTAGGACAAATGATTCACAAAACGAGTCACAATGACTAATGAACTAGAACAAATGATTCAAACAAGGAGTCACATTGACTAATGAACAAGGACAAATTGTTCACACAACGAGTCACAAGGACTAATGAACAAGGAGAAATGATTCACACAATGAGTCACAAGGACTAATGAACAAGAACAAATGGTTCACACAACGAGTCACAAAGACTAATAAACAAGAACAAATGGTTCACACAACGAGTCACAAGGACTAATGAACTAGAACAAATGATGTACACAACGAGTCAGAAGGACTAATTAACAAGGATAAATGATTCACACAAGGAGTCACAATGAGTAATGAACAAAGACAAATGGTTTACAACGAGTCACAAGGACTAATTAACAAGGACAAATGATTTGCACAGCGAGTCACAATGGCAAATGAACTAGAACAAATGATTCACACAAGGAGTCACAATGACTAATGAACAAGGACAAATGGTTCACACAACGAGTCACAAGGACTAATGAACAAGGACAAATGATTCACACAACGAGTCACAAGGACTAATGAACAAGAACAAATGGTTCAAACAACGAGTCACAAGGACTAATGAATAAGAACAAATGGTTCACAGAATGAGTTACAAGGGCTAATGAACTAGAACAAATGATTTACACAATGAGTCACAATGACTAATAACAATTGGTTTACACAAGGAGTCACAAGGACTAATTAACAAGGTCAAATGATTTACATAACGAGTCATAATGAATAATGAACTAGGACAAATGATTCACAAAACGAGTCACAATGACTAATGAACTAGAACAAATGATTCACACAAGGAGTCACATTGACTAATAAACAAGAACAAATGGTTCACACAACGAGTCACAAGGACTAATGAACTAGAACAAATGATTTACACAACGAGTCAAAAGGACTAATTAACAAGGACAAATGATTCGCACAACGAGTCACAAGGACTAATGAACAAAGACAAATGGTTTACAACGAGTCACAAGGACTAATTAACAAGGACAAATGATTCACACAACGAGTCACAATTACAAATGAACTAGAACAAATGATTCACACAAGGAGTCACAATGACTAATGAACACGGACAAATGGTTCACACAACGAGTCACAAGGACTAATGAACAAGGACAAATGATTCACACAACGAGTCACAAGGACTAATGAACAAGGACAAATGGTTCACACAATAGAGTCACAAGGACTAATGAACAAGAACAAATGATTCACACAACGAGTCACAAGGACTAATGAACAAGAACAAATGGTTCACACAACGAGTCACAAGGGCTAATGAACTAGAACAAATGATTCACACAACGAGTCACAATGACTAATAAACAAGGACAAATGGTTCACACAAGGAGTCACAATGACTAATGAACTAGAACAAATGATTCACACAAGGAGTCACATTGACTAATGAACAAGGACAAATGGTTCACACAACGAGTCACAAGGACTAATGAACAAGGAGAAATGATTCACACAATGAGTCACAAGGACTAATGAACAAGAACAAATGGTTCACACAACGAGTCACAAAGACTAATAAACAAGAACAAATGGTTCACACAACGAGACACAAGGACTAATGAACTAGAACAAATGATTTACACAACGAGTCAGAAGGACTAATTAACAAGGATAAATGATTCACACAAGGAGTCACAATGACTAATGAACAAGGACAAATGGTTCACACAACGAGTCACAAGGACTAATGAACAAGGACAAATTATTCACACAACGAGTCACAAGGACTAATGAACAAGGACAAATGATTCACACAACGAGTCACAAGGACTAATGAAAAAGGACAAATGGTTCACACAATAGAGTCACAAGGACTAATGAACAAGAACAAATGATTCACACAACGAGTCACAAGGACTAATGAACAAGAACAAATGGTTCACACAACGAGTCACAAGGGCTAATTAACAAGGTCAAATGATTTACATAACGAGTCATAATGAATAATGAATTAGGACAAATGATTCACAAAACGAGTCACAATGACTAATGAACTAGAACAAATGATTCAAACAAGGAGTCACATTGACTAATGAACAAGGACAAATGGTTCACACAACGAGTCACAAGGACTAATGAACAAGGAGAAATGATTCACACAATGAGTCACAAGGACTAATGAACAAGAACAAATGGTTCACACAACGAGTCACAAAGACTAATAAACAAGAACAAATGGTTCACACAACGAGTCACAAGGACTAATGAACAAGGACAAATGGTTCACACAATAGAGTCACAAGGACTAATGAACAAGGACAAATGATTCACACAACGAGTCACAAGGACTAATGAACAAGAACAAATGGTTCAAACAACGAGTCACAAGGACTAATGAATAAGAACAAATGGTTCACACAATGAGTTACAAGGGCTAATGAACTAGAACAAATGATTTACACAATGAGTCACAATGACTAATAAACAAGGACAAATGGTTTACACAAGGAGTCACAAGGACTAATTAACAAGGTCAAATGATTTACATAACGAGTCATAATGAATAATGAACTAGGACAAATGATTCACAAAACGAGTCACAATGACTAATGAACTAGAACAAATGATTCACACAAGGAGTCACATTGACTAATAAACAAGAACAAATGGTTCACACAACGAGTCACAAGGACTAATGAACTAGAACAAATGATTTACACAACGAGTCAAAAGGACTAATTAACAAGGACAAATGATTCGCACAACGAGTCACAAGGACTAATGAACAAAGACAAATGGTTTACAACGAGTCACAAGGACTAATTAACAAGGACAAATGATTCACACAACGAGTCACAATTACAAATGAACTAGAACAAATGATTCACACAAGGAGTCACAATGACTAATGAACACGGACAAATGGTTCACACAACGAGTCACAAGGACTAATGAACAAGGACAAATGATTCACACAACGAGTCACAAGGACTAATGAACAAGGACAAATGGTTCACACAATAGAGTCACAAGGACTAATGAACAAGAACAAATGATTCACACAACGAGTCACAAGGACTAATGAACAAGAACAAATGGTTCACACAACGAGTCACAAGGGCTAATGAACTAGAACAAATGATTCACACAACGAGTCACAATGACTAATAAACAAGGACAAATGGTTCACACAAGGAGTCACAATGACTAATGAACTAGAACAAATGATTCACACAAGGAGTCACATTGACTAATGAACAAGGACAAATGGTTCACACAACGAGTCACAAGGACTAATGAACAAGGAGAAATGATTCACACAATGAGTCACAAGGACTAATGAACAAGAACAAATGGTTCACACAACGAGTCACAAAGACTAATAAACAAGAACAAATGGTTCACACAACGAGACACAAGGACTAATGAACTAGAACAAATGATTTACACAACGAGTCAGAAGGACTAATTAACAAGGATAAATGATTCACACAAGGAGTCACAATGACTAATGAACAAGGACAAATGGTTCACACAACGAGTCACAAGGACTAATGAACAAGGACAAATTATTCACACAACGAGTCACAAGGACTAATGAACAAGGACAAATGAACTAGAACAATTGATTCATACAAGGAGTTTCAATGACTAATGAACAAGGACAAATGGTTCACACAACGAATCAAAAGGACTAATTTACAAGGACAAATGCTTTGCACAACGAATCAAAGGGACTAATGAACAAGGACAAATAATTCACACAACGAGTCATAATGAATAATGAACTAGGACAAATGGTTCACACAACTAGTCATAAGGAATAATTAACAAGGACAAATGATTCACACAACGAGTCACAATGACTAATGAACTAGAACAAATGATTCATACATGTAGTTTCAATGACTAATGAACAAGGACAAATGATTCACACAACGAGTCACAATGACTAATGAACTAGAACAAATGATTCACACAAGGAGTCACAATGACTAATGAACAAGGACAAATGGTTCACACAACGAGTCACAAGGACTAATGAACAAGGACAAATGATTCACACAACGAATCACATGGACTAATGAAAAAGAGCAAATGGTTCACACAACGAGTCACAAGGACTAATGAACAAGAACAAATGATTCACACAATGAGTCATAAGGACTAATAAACTAGAACAAATGATTTACCCAACGAGTCACAATGACTAATGAACAAGGACAAATGGTTCACAACGAGTCACAAGAACGAATGAACAAGGACAAATGGTTCACACAAAGAGTAACAAGGACTTATTAACAAGGACAAATTATTTACACAACGAGTCAAAGGGACTAATGGACAAGGACAAATGATTCACACAACGAGTCATAATGAATAATGAACTAAGACTAATGATTCACACAACGAGTTACAATGACTAATGAAAGAACAAATGATTTACAAAATGAGTCACAATGACTAATGAACAAGGACAAATGGTTCACAACGAGTCACAAGGATTAATTAACAAAGACAAATGTTTTACACAACGAGTCAAAGGGACTAATGAACAAGGACAAATAATTCACACAACGAGTCATAATGAATAATGAACTTGGACAAATGGTTCACACAACGAGTCACAATGACTAATGAACTAGAACAAATGATTCATACAAGGAGTTTCAATGACTAATGAACAAGGACAAATGGTTCACACAACGAGTCACAAGGAATAATTAACAAGGACAAATGATTCACACAACGAGTCACAATGACTAATGAACTAGAACAAATGATTTACAGAACAAGTCACAATGACAAATGAACAAGGACAAATGGTTCACAACGAGTCACTAGGACGAATGAACATGGACAAATGGTTCACACAAGGACTAATTAACAAGGACAAATGATTTACACAACAAGTCAAAGAAACTAATGGACAAGGACAAATGATTCACACAACGAGTCATAATGAGTAATGAACTAAATCAAATGATTCACACAACGAGTCACAATGACTAATGAACTAGAACAAATTATTTACATAACGAATCACAATGACTAATGAACAAGGACAAATGGTACACGAGTCACAAGGATTAATTAACTAGGACAAATGTTTTACACAACGAGTCAAAGGGACTAATGAACAAGGACAAATAATTCACACAACGAGTCATAATGAATAATGAACTAGGACAAATGGTTCACACAACGAGTCACAAGGAATAAATGATTTACAAAACGAGTCACAATGACTAATGAACAAGGACAAATGGTTCACAACGAGTCACAAGGATTAATTAACAAAGACAAATGTTTTACACAACGAGTCAAAGGGACTAATGAACAAGGACAAATAATTCACACAACGAGTCATAATGAATAATGAACTTGGACAAATGGTTCACACAACGAGTCACAAGGAATAATTAACAAGGACAAATGATTCACACAACGAGTCACAATGACTGATGAACTAGAACAAATGATTTACACAACGAGTCACGATGACAAATGAACAAGGACAAATGGTTCACAACGAGTCACAAGGACGAATGAACAAGGACAAATGGTTCACACAAGGACAAATGATTTACACAACGAGTCAAAGGAACTAATGGACAAGTACAAATGATTCACACAACGAGTCATAATGAATAATGAACTAAATCAAATGATTCACACAACGAGTCACAATGACTAATGAACTAGAACAAATGATTTACATAACGAATCAAAATGACTAATGAACAAGGACAAATGGTACACGAGTCACAAGGATTAATTAACTAGGACAAATGTTTTACACAACGAGTCAAAGGGACTAATGAACAAGGACAAATAGTTCACACAACGAGTCATAATGAATAATGAACTAGGACAAATGGTTCTCACAACGAGTCACAAGGAATAATTAACAAGGACAATTGATTCACACAACGAGTCACAATGACTAATGAACTAGAACAAATGATTCATACAAGGAGTTTCAATGACTAATGAACAAGGACAAATGGTTCACACAACGAATCACAAGGACTAATTAACAAGGACAAATGCTTTACACAACGAGTCAAAGGGACTAATGAACAAGGACAAATAATTCACACGAGTCATAATGAATAATGAACTAGGACAAAGGGTTCACACAACGAGTCATAAGGAATAATTAACAAGGACAAATGATTCACACAACGAGTCACAATGACTAATGAACTAGAACAAATGATTCATACAAGGAGTTTCAATGACTAATGAACAAGGACAAATGGTTCAAACAACGAATCACAAGGACTAATTAACAAGGACAAATGCTTTACACAATGAATCAAAGGGACTAATGAACAAGGACAAATAATTCACACAACGATTCATAATGAACAAGGACAAATGATTCACACAACGAGTCACAATGACTAATGAACTAGAACAAATGATTCACACAAGGAGTCACAATGACTAATGAACAAGGACAAATGATTCACAGAACGAGTCACAATGACTAATGAACTAGAACAAATGATTCACACAAGGAGTGAACCGAAATGGTCCAAGGGCTGTCCGTTTTTGTTCAAATCTGGACAGGAATTTGCAAAGCATTTTGGTGAGTATAATTGCAAGATTTTTAAGAGAAAATGACAACAAATGGTCCCCTTTATTGTCTCCAAAAGAAGCCAAAGGAATTGAAGAGCAAAACCAACAAAATGGCCAGCAGCTTTACACGCCTAAACAGGCTGCCAAGCTTGTTTATTTTGGACCCATTTGTAGTGTTTTTGTGTGTAAAATATCTACTTTAACTTTTGTCCATTTATGCTTTCAATTGTAGCCTTTAGATTTACTTTTAGATGGATGGTTTGTGAAACGGGAGAAGAGGCCGTGATAGACCGCGGATTGGGGCCTTCGTCCAATTTGAGGTCTAACTCAAATCCCGTCTAAAAAGACATGGTAAATTTTGTCACGTCTCAATTCCATAATGAATTTTGGGACTTTTTGCCTAAGGACTTTTATTTAAATAAGGATCCAAGCTGAGATGAATTCACAAGACAAAACCGAGTAACGAGTTTATCGGTTTTCAACAATCGAGCTTAGTTTGCTTCCAATCAGTCCCATCTTTTTTTTAATCAAATGAAGACCATCCTAGCATGAAATCCAGCTGCTTGGACGACCAAAACAATCCTAGGAGGCTGCTTTCTTTATTTTGAAGAATTTCAGCAACTTTTCCTTGTTTTCTTGCTTGTTTTCTTGCTTTTTTCCTTGTTTTCAGCAACTTTTCCTTGTTTTCTTGCTTGTTTTCTTGCTTTTTCCTTGTTTTCAGCAACTTTTCCTTGTTTTCTTGCTTGTTTAATGATTAGCCATCAGATGTAATTTGGATGGTTAAGATTAGAAGGACTTGGGCTATAAATAAACCAAGTTCCCAAGTGTAATATTCAGATTTGCTTAAGATAAAAACCAAGTAAGAAACATGAGTTTTCTTCATTAAAATCTCTTCTTTGCTTTGTGCTTGAAGAGCTCCTTTGCTGTGTGCTTGGAGTTTGGTAGTTTACTTGCTTGTGTGCTTTAAACTATCGAGTCTATTCCTATTGCTTTGTGTTCGGGTCTAGACATATCCCATTCGTCCCTCAAGGACACGCCTAAAATTTCAGTTTGTTTCATGCAAACTTAGGCTCATTTCCTTAGTTTTCTACTTAAATTGTCGAGTTAGAAGTTTCACTCCAACTTGGTTATCAGAGCTTTGGTTAGTATTGTGAGTTCATTTTCCTAACTACATTCAAAAACACAAAAACAGCCCAATGAGTGAAGAGAGAATACTCGGTCTTGAAAACAAAGTAGACCGATTAACAACAAATGTGAATTTGATCTTAGAATCCATAACAACCTTGATGACCAATGTTCCAACACCACCAAGGCATGGAGGACGACCACCACCACACCGTGGAAGAGGGCGTGGCCGTGGGTTTGGAGCAAGGGGCCGAGAGCATGAGGACATGGAGGACGACTTGCACTCGGATTCGGGGGATTCTTGGGTTGAAGCTTATCATGAGGAGCATCCTAAAGACTTAAAGGTAGAAATTCCAGACTTTAATGGTAGTTTAAATCCCAAAGATTTAATAGATTGGCTTAGAACTATCGAAAGAGTCTTTGAGTTTAAGTCATATTCGGATGCTAAGTGTTTTAAAGTTGCCATCTTAAAACTTAAGGGATATGCTTCACTTTGGTATGAAAACTTAAAAAATCAGAGAAAAAGAGATGGTAAGGAACCCATTAAGTCTTGGTTAAAGTTGAAGAAGAAGCTTAATGAGAAATTTGTACCTAAAGAATACACTCAAGACTTATTCATTAAACTCACTCAACTTAAACAAGATCAACAACCACTTGAATCTTACATTAGAGATTTTGAGCAACTCACTTTGCAATGTGAAATGAATGAGAAACTAACAAAAAATTGCTAGGTTTGTTGAGGGTCTAGATGACAAAATTGCTCAAAGAGTCCGATTACAACATGTGTGGTCCTTTGATGAGGCCGTTAACTTGGCCTTTAGAGTTGAGAAAGCGGGAAAGGGAAGGGCTAACCCACAAAAATACCCGACCAAAACAGGCCACTACTCAAAGCCTCACGCAACAACCGAGTCGAAACCTAAAGACACCTCAAACTCACAACCAAAAACAGCCTATGTTGACAAAGGAAAGGCACCCGAAAACTCTCAAAGAAAAACCGTAGGCCTTAAGAAATGCTTCCAATGTCAAGGATATGGTCATTTCATGAAAGATTGTCCAACCAAAAGGGCTCTTAGCACCTTTGAAGTAGTCCATTGGGGAGAGGATGAGATTCTTGTTTGTGAAAATGAAGAGAGTGATGAGGAACAAAAGGAGGCAGCCGAGGTAGTCATGCCGGATTCGGGACTTAGTTTGGTTACTTGGAGGGTGATGCACACACAACCACAACCATTAGAACTAGACCAAAGACAACAAATCTTTAGGACTAGATGTACCATCAAGGGAAGAGTGTGTAATTTGATAATTGATGGGGGAGTTGTACTAATGTAGCATCGAGTACTTTGATTGAAAAACTCTCATTACCCACAATAAATCATCCTTGTCCATACAAACTAAGGTGGCTCAACAAAGGAGCCGAGGTTAGAGTTGATAAACAATGTTTGGTCCCTTTCTCTATTGGAAAGAATTATGTTGATGAGGTCCTTTGTGATGTCCTACCCATGGATGCTTGTCATTTGTTACTTGGGAGACCTTGGGAATTTGATAGAGAGTCTATTCACCATGGGAAAGAGAACACCTATTCCTTCAAATTTGCTTCAAAAAGAGTCATATTGTCACCATTACCACCCACCATCAAACCTACAACACCACCTTCAATGGTTGAACCTTCTAAGGAAATCCTATTAATCAATGGGGCTGAAATGTTACAAGAGTTAGAAGGGGAGGGGGACGTGTATGCTCTAGTGTTTACGGGGTTGGCTAAGGGGGCAGGAGGTGGCGGAGATGGTCACGGGCAGCAGGCCACGGCCGAGGAGGGAGTGTCGAGGGAGGTTCAAGAGTTACTTGATTCTTATGGAGATGTCTTTCCTAATGAACTTCCGAGTGGGTTACCTCCTCTTAGGGGCATTGAGCACCAAATTGATCTTATTCCAGGAGCCTCTTTACCAAACAAAGCGGCTTATAGAAGTGATCCAATAGCCACCAAAGAGTTGCAAAAACAGATTGAGGAACTAGTGAGTAACGGATTTGTGAGGGAGTCACTTAGTCCTTGTGCGGTTCCGGCATTACTTGTTCCAAAAAAGGATGGGTCATGGAGAATGTGCACCGACAGCCGAGCCATCAACAACATCACCGTTAAGTATAGGTTCCCAATACCTAGACTTGACGATATATTGGATGAGCTTAGTGGAGCTCAAGTGTTCTCAAAAATCGATTTAAGACAAGGCTACCATCAAGTTAGAATCAAAGAAGGAGACGAATGGAAAACAGCCTTCAAAACCAAGCATGGCTTATATGAGTGGCTTGTCATGCCATTTGGTCTCTCTAATGCACCAAGTACTTTCATGAGGTTGATGACCGAGGTCCTTAGACCTTATTTGGGCCGATTTGTGGTGGTATACTTCGATGATATTCTGATTTTTAGTCCATCCAAAGAAGAGCATCTCAAGCACCTACAAGTGTTGTTTGAAACACTTCGGGAACACAAGCTTTATGGAAAATTGGAGAAATGTTCATTCATGCAAAGGGAAGTCCAATTCTTGGGTTTCATCATTAGTGATCAAGGGATTCTAGTGGATCAAGAGAAGGTCAAGGCTATTCAATCTTGGCCAAGACCGAACACCATCACCGAAGTAAGGAGTTTCCATGGCTTAGCTTCCTTTTATAGGAGGTTCATCAAAGATTTTAGCACCATTATGGCTCCTATTACCGAGTGTATGAAGAAAGGGGAGTTCTCTTGGAGTGATAGGGCCGAAACAGCCTTCAACAAGGTCAAGGCTTTAATGTGCGAATCTCCTATTCTTACATTGCCCAATTTCAGCAAGTTATTTGAAGTCGAGTGTGATGCTAGCGGGATTGGAGTTGGGGCCGTGCTACTCCAAGACCACAAACCAGTAGCATACTTTAGTGAGAAGCTCAATGGTGCCAAGCTCAATTACTCAACTTATGATAAGGAATTCTATGCCATTATTCGAGCTTTGAATCATTGGAGCCACTACTTGAAGCCAAAGCCATTTGTTTTGCATTCCGATCATGAAGCTCTCAAGTATATCAATGGCCAACACAAGCTCAATCATAGGCATGCTAAATGGGTGGAATTCTTACAATCATTCAATTTTTCAAGCAAGTACATTGAGGGCAAGAATAATGTGGTGGCCGACGCTCTTTCAAGGAGGTTCACCATGCTGAGTTTTATGGAACAAAGGGTACTAGGGTTTGAACACATGAAGGATTTGTACATTGAAGATCCGGATTTCAAGGATGAGTGGCAAAAACTCCAAGAGGGCCGAGAAGATGAGGAGGGCAGAAGGAGTAAATACTCGAGTCAAGGAGGGTTCTTGTTCTTCGGGAATCGATTGTGCATACCTAAGGGACCTTATAGAAACTTGTTGGTCAAAGAAGTTCATTCAAATGGCCTTGCCGGTCATTTTGGCATCCAAAAGACATATGATATTCTCCAAGAGCAATTCTTTTGGCCAAAAATGCTTGGGGATGTACAAAGTGTGATCAAGAGATGTGCTCCTTGTCATCAAGCCAAGTCTTCCTTCCAAAGGGGTCCCTATACACCCCTACCCGTCCCAAATCAGCCATGGGAGGATGTTAGCATGGATTTCATTGTAGCCTTGCCAAGGACACAACGAGGCAAGGATTCCATCATGGTCGTGGTTGATCGATTTAGCAAAATGGCTCATTTCATTGCTTGCAAAAAGACCGAGGATGCTTCAAGTGTTGCTAATTTATATCTAAAGGAAGTGGTCAAGCTCCATGGTGTACCGAAGTCAATAGTTTCTGATCGGGATACTAAGTTTATGAGTCACTTTTGGAGGTCCTTATGGAAGTTACTCAAAACAAGGCTTCTTTTTAGCACCTCCCATCATCCTCAAACAGATGGTCAAACCGAGGTTACTAACAAAACCTTGGGCAGAATCTTAAGGGCCACGGTGTGCAAGTCTTTGAAAGATTGGGATCTCAAACTATCACAAGCCGAGTTTGCATTTAATCGAGCTCCTTCATCAAGCACCAGGAAATCTCCATTCGAGGTGGTTTATGGCATTAATCCACTTATGCCTACTGATTTAGCACCTATTAAGAGGAATTCCATCGACTATGATGCCCAAAAAAGGGTTGAACAAATGCTCCAAATCCATGCCCAAGTGAAGAAGCAAATTGAGAAAACCAACGAAGGGTATGTAAACCGTGTCAAGAAACCGAGTCACCCAAAGAGCTTTGAACCCGGGGATCTCGTTTGGGTTCATTTAAGAAAGGAGAGGTTCCCACAAAAGAGGAAAAACAAACTCATGCCTAGAGCCGATGGTCCTTTCGAAGTTGTGGAAAGAATTGGTCCGAGTGCTTACAAAATCAATCTTCCAGGTGAGTATGGTGTCCATGGAACCTTCAACATTGGTGACTTGAGTCCGTTTTATGAAGACCCCGAGGATGAGGATGTCGAGGATTTGAGGGCAAATCCTTTTCAAGAAGGGGAGGTTGAAACGGGAGAAGAGGCCGTGATAGACCGCGGATTGGGGCCTTCGTCCAATTTGAGGTCTAACTCAAATCCCGTCTAAAAAGACATGGTAAATTTTGTCACGTCTCAATTCCATAATGAATTTTGGGACTTTTTGCCTAAGGACTTTTATTTAAATAAGGATCCAAGCTGAGATGAATTCACAAGACAAAACCGAGTAACGAGTTTATCGGTTTTCAACAATCGAGCTTAGTTTGCTTCCAATCAGTCCCATCTTTTTTTTAATCAAATGAAGACCATCCTAGCATGAAATCCAGCTGCTTGGACGACCAAAACAATCCTAGGAGGCTGCTTTCTTTATTTTGAAGAATTTCAGCAACTTTTCCTTGTTTTCTTGCTTGTTTTCTTGCTTTTTTCCTTGTTTTCAGCAACTTTTCCTTGTTTTCTTGCTTGTTTTCTTGCTTTTTCCTTGTTTTCAGCAACTTTTCCTTGTTTTCTTGCTTGTTTAATGATTAGCCATCAGATGTAATTTGGATGGTTAAGATTAGAGGGACTTGGGCTATAAATAAACCAAGTTCCCAAGTGTAATATTCAGATTTGCTTAAGATAAAAACCAAGTAAGAAACATGAGTTTTCTTCATTAAAATCTCTTCTTTGCTTTGTGCTTGAAGAGCTCCTTTGCTGTGTGCTTGGAGTTTGGTAGTTTACTTGCTTGTGTGCTTTAAACTATCGAGTCTATTCCTATTGCTTTGTGTTCGGGTCTAGACATATCCCATTCGTCCCTCAAGGACACGCCTAAAATTTCAGTTTGTTTCATGCAAACTTAGGCTCATTTCCTTAGTTTTCTACTTAAATTGTCGAGTTAGAAGTTTCACTCCAGTTTGGATGTAATTTGAGCCTCTATTTAAAGAGCACCTATCCCTTGTAATAATTTCAGATTTGAAGTTTATGAGAATGAGAATATGAGGTTTTTGAAAACCCTTTCATTAGTTCATTGCTTTGTGCTTGAACAACCTCCATTACTTAGTGTTTGGAGATGAACTCTTTTCATTTGCTTAGTGCTTTGGAAGAGTATTATCCTAGGCTTAAACATGCTTTGTGATCTTGTTTAAGTCATATCTTTCATTTTATGTTTCAAATAAAACCTCCCAAAACAGCCTCCTCCCAAAACCGAGAAAATACTACTCCAAAACAGCCCATTTTCGAGTTAATTTTTGTAGTATGGTTGCTGCGTTTTTTGGCCTAGAATGGGCTGATTAAGGACCACCTCGCCGTTTTACTCCAAAGTGGTATCAGAGCTTCGGCTCTTGCGTTTTCTTAAACCAAGACGATCTTGGGAAATGGAGGTCCGTGGTGTTCTTGGGTGTGACACCACAAATCTCTGCGTGGCTTGATTTGTGGGTGTTGGCTTTGGTTCGAGCACTTGTGTGTTGCTCGGATCGAGTTGGCTAACAAGAGGGTTCGGTCTTTGCTAAGTGCTTGACTAGAATGGGCTCTTGTTGTTTCCCTCTTTAACATCTATACTACATTTTTCTGAAATTGTATTTGTTTTTGAAATCGTCTTTTGCTATACCATATTCTTAACCGCGAAAGTTTGAGGACAAACTTTTCTCAACAAAGGGAGTTTGAACCGAAATGGTCCAAGGGCTGTCCGTTTTTGTTCAAATCTGGACAGGAATTTGCAAAGCATTTTGGTGAGTATAATTGCAAGATTTTTAAGAGAAAATGACAACAAATGGTCCCCTTTATTGTCTCCAAAAGAAGCCAAAGGAATTGAAGAGCAAAACCAACAAAATGGCCAGCAGCTTTACACGCCTAAACAGGCTGCCAAGCTTGTTTATTTAGGACCCATTTGTGGTGTTTTTGTGTGTAAAATATCTACTTTAACTTTTGTCCATTTATGCTTTCAATTGTAGCCTTTAGATTTACTTTTAGATGGATGGTTTGGATGTAATTTGAGCCTCTATTTAAAGAGCACCTATCCCTTGTAATAATTTCAGATTTGAAGTTTATGAGAATGAGAATATGAGGTTTTTGAAAACCCTTTCATTAGTTCATTGCTTTGTGCTTGAACAACCTCCATTACTTAGTGTTTGGAGATGAACTCTTTTCATTTGCTTAGTGCTTTGGAAGAGTATTATCCTAGGCTTAAACATGCTTTGTGATCTTGTTTAAGTCATATCTTTCATTTTATGTTTCAAATAAAACCTCCCAAAACAGCCTCCTCCCAAAACCGAGAAAATACTACTCCAAAACAGCCCATTTTCGAGTTAATTTTTGTAGTATGGTTGCTGCGTTTTTTGGCCTAGAATGGGCTGATTAAGGACCACCTCGCCGTTTTACTCCAGGACTAATGGACAAGGACAAATGATTCACACAACGAGTCATAATGAATAATGAACTAAGACAAATGATTCACACAACGAGTTACAATGACTAATGAAAGAACAAATGATTTACAAAATGAGTCACAATGACTAATGAACAAGGACAAATGGTTCACAATGAGTCACAAGGATTAATTAACAAGGACAAATGTTTTACACAACGAGTCAAAGGGACTAATGAACTGGAATAAAACTCTAAGAACTCGAATTTGGACAGAATTTGAGTGCTAAAAACGATTGCCAAATGCTAAGGATTGAGTATGGGGATATGACCTAAACCAAGCACAAAGCCAAGGTTTAAGACTAAGAGTTGATTCAAGCACAAAGCAATGAACTTACTCAGCCCCTAGCACTAAGCAAAGGAGGTTCTTCTAGCACAAAGCAAAGAATGATAAGAGAGAAAACTAGGTTTTCACTTGTATTAATGTTCATTCAAATCTGAAGTTCTCAAGTGTTTAGCTTGGTTTATATAGACCAAGGCTTACAATCTTGACCCTTGATTACTAAGTACATCTAAAGGTCACAAAAATAGCAGCTAACAACCAAGAAAACGGCAGCCTAGGCTATGACAAATCTGAAATGAAAAGGACATAAAGCAAAGAAAGTAAACTAATAGTCCAAACTTCCTTGTTTGTAGCTCAACTTCTTATTTATGATTATATGGACTGAAATGGGGCTTGAGGAAACCGTGTAAGAGTCCTTGCTGCAGCCATAAAGTCCCTTGAGCTTTGTTGGTTCAAAAGAGGAAGGTTGATAGCGACATAATGCACAAAAAACTAAGCTTGTTCCAGCCATGGTCCTGAATGCGCACGGTTTTAAAAGCTTGGCAAACTCTATGATAGGAACGGCTTTGGGATATAAGTTCCTACACAAAAACGTCCCAAACTCACCAAAGATTAATCCCATGCTGGAAAATGGCACGACTTCTTAGACGGAATTCATGTTAGACCTCAATCTAGTGCAAGGTCCAAAACCGGGTGAATTGTGGCTTTTCTCGGTTTGATTTGTTTCAATCTCCCCTTCTTGAAAAGGATTTGCCCTCAAATCCTCGAGCTTATCCTCCTCAATCTCTTCATAATAAGGACTTAAATCCCCAACATTGAAAGTTCCATGGACTCCATATTCTCCGGGAAGATTTATCTTGTATGCATTGGACCCAAACTTCTCAAGTACTTTGAATGGACCATCAGCTCTAGGCATGAGCTTATTCTTCCTTTTTTCTGGAAATCTTTCTTTCCTCAAGTGTATCCAAACAAGATCTCCGGGTTCAAAGCTTTTGGTTCCCTTAACACCCTTGGATTTGGCCTTGTGAGCCTCATTAGCCTTCTCAATTTGCTTCTTGACTTGTTCATGGACATGGAGCATTTGTTCAACCCTTTTCTTAGCATCATAATCAATGGTATTTCTTTTGATGGGTGCCAAATCAGTAGGCATCATAGGATTCACGCCATACACCACCTCAAATGGAGACTTGCCCGTGGTTGTGGAAGGGGCTCGGTTGAAGGCAAACTCGGCTTGAGCTAGTTTGAGGTCCCAATCTTTCAATGATCTTGCAACCGTGCACCTAATGATCCTCCCCAAGGTTTTGTTGGTAACTTCCGTTTGCCCATCAGTTTGGGGGTGATGGGAGGTGCTAAACAAGAGCCTTGTTTTGAGTAGCTTCCATAAGGTTCTCCAAAAATGACTCATGAACTTGGAATCCCTATCCGAGACAATGGACTTAGGAATACCATGTAGCTTGACCACTTCTTTGAAATAGAGCTCGGCCACACTAGTTGCATCTTCGGTTTTCTTGCAAGCAATGAAATGAGCCATTTTGCTGAATCTATCCACAACCACCATGATTGAATCCTTCCCTCTTTGAGTTCTTGGTAAAGCAACAATGAAATCCATGCTTATGTCTTCCCATGGCTGATTTGGAACCGGCAAAGGAGTGTAGGGGCCTGTTTGGAAGTAGGATTTTGATTGTTGACAAGGAGCACACCTCTTGATCACATCTTGGACATCCCCAAGCATCTTAGGCCAATAGAATTGCTCTTGGAGTATGTCATAGGTCTTTTGAATGCCAAAGTGTCCGGCAAGACCATTGGAGTGAACTTCCCTTATCAATAAGTTTCTATAAGGTCCCCTAGGCACACACAACTTGTTTCCAAAGAATAAGAACCCATTTTGAACCAAGTATTTGCTCTTGAGCTTGATTTGGCCAGATTGAAGGAGCTCCCATTCTTCTTTAAAATCCGGATCTTCCACATATAATTCTTTCATGTACTCAAACCCAAGGACCCTTTGCTCCATGAAACTCAACATAATGAATCTCCTAGACAATGCATCAGCCACTATGTTATCTTTCCCCTCTATGTACTTGCTTGAGAAGTTGAAGGATTGTAAGAACTCCACCCATTTAGCATGCCTATGATTGAGCTTGTGTTGACCATTAATGTATTTGAGAGCCTCATGATCAGAATGTAGGACGAATGGTCGTGGTTTCAAGTAGTGACTCCAATGGGTTAAGGCTCGAACAATAGCATAGAACTCCTTATCATAAGTTGAGTAATTGAGCTTGGCACCACTCAATTTCTCACTAAAGTAAGCAATTGGCTTGTGCTCTTAAACAAGGACAGCCCCAATGCCAATGCCACTAGCATCACACTCAACTTCAAACAACTTATTGAAATTTGGCAAAGTAAGAATAGGAGACTCACAAAGCTTCTCTTTGATGATATTGAAGGATGATTCAGCCTTATCTCCCCATTTGAACTCCCCTTTCTTCATACATTCGGTTATAGGAGCCATAAGTGTGCTAAAATCTTTGATGAACCTCCTATAGAATGATGCCAACCCATGAAAACTCCTTACATCCGTGATATTCTTAGGTATAGGCCATGATTTGATTGCCTTAACCTTCTCTTGATCAACCAATATGCCACGGTCAGAAATGATAAAGCCCAAGAATTGGACTTCATTTTGCATAAAAGAACACTTCTCTAGCTTGCCATACAACTTGTGTTCCCTAAGAGTTTCAAACAACACTTGCAAATGCTTGAGGTGCTCTTCCTTGGAAGGACTATAAACCAAGATATCATCAAAGTAAACAACCACAAATCTGCCCAAATAAGGTCTAAGTACCTCGGTCATGAGCCTCATGAAGGTACTTGGTGCATTAGAAAGACCAAATGGCATGACAAGCCATTCATACAACCCATGCTTTGTTTTGAATGCGGTTTTCCACTCATCTCCTTCTTTGATTCTTACTTGGTGATAGCCTTGCCTTAAATCAATCTTTGAAAACAATTGAGCCCCACTAAGCTCATCCAAGATGTCATCAAGCCTAGGTATGGGAAACCTATACTTGATGGTAATGTTGTTGATAGCTCTACTATCCGTACACATCCTCCAAGACCCATCTTTCTTTGGCACTAAGAGGGCCGGGACAGCACACGGACTAAGGGACTCTCTCACAAAGCCCTTGCTCACAAGTTCTCCAATTTGTTGTTGTAATTCTTGAGTAGCTTTAGGATCACTTCTATAGGCAGCCTTGTTTGGTAATGTAGCCCCCGGAATGAAATCAATTTGATGCTCAATGCCCCTAAGAGGAGGCAAGCCACTTGGGAGCTCATTTGGGAACACATCTTCATAGGATTGGAGGAGCTCTTGGACCTCCTTCGGAAGTGAAACATTCTGCCCAAAAACCACATATTTTGCAATAAGAGCATAGACATCTTCATCACCCTTTAACTCTTGGAGCATCTCGGCCTCATTGATCAATAATACCTCTTTTGAAGGCTCAAGCATGGATGGTGGTGTAGTATGCTTAAGGACGGGTGGAAGTGGTGTTAGAATGACCTTTCTTGAGCCAAACTTGAAGGTGTAAGTGTTGTCTCTCCCATGGTGTACCGAATCCCTATCAAACTCCCAAGGTCTCCCAAGAAGAAGATGACAAGCATCCATAGGTAGAACATCACAAAGGGCCTCATCCGAATAGTTCTTGCCAATGGAGAAGGTTACAAGGCATTGCTTATCCACTCTAACTTCTGCCCCCTTGTTAAGCCACCTTAATTTATAAGGACTAGGATGATCTTGTGTGGGTAAAGATAGCTTTTCAATGAGAGTACTAGAGGCTACATTGGTACAACTCCCTCCATCAATGATAAGATTGCAAACTCTTCCCTTAATGGTGCACCTAGACCTAAAGATTTGTTGTCTTTGGTCCATTTCCAAGGGTTGGGGTTGGGTATGCATCACTCTCCAAGTAACCAAGCTAAGACCCGCATCCGGCATGACCACATCATCCTCTTCATGGTCCGTTCCCTCCATTTCCTCATCACACACAAGAATCTCATCATCTCCCCAATGAACCACTTCAAAGCTACTAAGGGCTCTCTTGGTTGGGCATTCTTTGGCAAAGTGACCATAACCTTGGCATTGGTAACATTTTTTGAGAGGCATGGTCTTTTTTGTGAGGTTTCGGCTGCTTTTCCCTTGTCAAGTATGGTGGTTTTGTTTTGAGAGGGTGGTTCATTAATTTTGAAACTGGTTGGGGGTCTAAAGGTGGCGGTTTTGGTGGTTGGTTTGGTGGTTGTAGCCTTCCCTTTACCCATTTTCTCAACCCTTAAAGCCAAATTAACGGCTTCATCAAAGGACCATACTTGTTGCATTCTAACCCTATGAGCAATCTTAGTATCTAACCCTTCAACAAATCTAGCAATTTTCTGTTCGGGCTTCTCATTGAGTTCACATTGCAAAGTAAGTTGTTCAAAGTCTCTAAGATATGACTCAAGTGGTTGTTGGTCTTGTTTAAGTTGTGTGAGCTTAATGAAAATGTCTTGAGTGTACTCTTTAGGTATAAACTTCTCATTAAGCTTCTTTTTCAGTTTTAACTAAGACTTAATAGGTTCCTTACCATCCCTTCTTCTCTGATTTTTTAAGTTCTCATACCAAAGGGAAGCATAGCCTTTGAGTTTCAAGATTGCAACTTTAAAAGCTTTGCCATCAGAATAACCTTTAAACTCAAAGACTCTTTCAATGGTCCTAAACCAACTAACAAATCCTCGGGGTTTAAACTACCATGAAAATCAGGAATTTCTACCTTTAAGTCTTTGTTGGGCTCTCCATGAAAGGCCTCGGCCATGGACTCCTCCGAATCAGAAAGCTCCTCCTCCTCACGGCCACCATGAGCTCGTCCTCTACCCATGAAGCCACGGCCTCTACCCCTGCCTCTAGGTGGTTGTCCTCCTCTTGGTGGTGGTGTTGGAATATTAGCCATGATAACATTGAGAGATTCTAGCAACAAATCACATTTTTCAGAAAGTTGAGTAACTTGTGTTTCGATTCCAGCAATCCTGTGACACCCCTCAATAGGGCATCAAAATTAAAGCGGAAAATACGAGATTTTTAAAACCTTTAAAAGCTTAAAGTGCGAAATCCACCATAAGTGATCGAACAAAAATGAAAAGAAAGATAATTAAGTTTTACAATTTAAAACAAGTGCGTTGGGGAAAAGATATCCCACGAATAAACACAAGTCTAACGATAGGTGAGTCTAAGCAACCTATAACTAAGGTCCAAGGGTCAACGTTCTCGCTAGCTCACACGTCTTCCCCATAATCTGCATCACAAACCTGTCATTCATGTAAACATGAACGCCACAGTCAGTGGGGAGTAACTCAGGGTTCTCCCAGCCACTATATGTCAAAATACAAGTAATTAGGAAATTAATTAAACAAACAAGCATAAGAATAAATACTTACGGTAACAAGAGAATCATGATTAGTATACAAAATGCAATAAGAGTAGTTATGCATAAATGAGAGAAGAATAATTAGGTCCAACGGTCAAAAATTGACTCAACTCAAATGTAAGACAAATTACAAAGTATAGACTCAAACAAGACAACCCTCTAGACTCCAACCTCTTGGTAGGACGACGATCATAATACGGTCCTAGTCTAAACCTGGCCAGACTCTCGGGATGGACGACACCCGATTCGACAAACGATACCAAATCGTATCCAAGACTCGAAATATGGTACACCTAACCGTGCCCGAAAGTCGAGTAACCTCAAGCGGAACCTTGTCACCTAACCGTGACCCCCGGTCCGAAAAAGGCGGAAGGAAAAATAGCCCAACTCGGAAACAATGGCACCTAACCGTGACCCAATGTCCGAGGGCAAATAAATAAGGTATGTCGAGTAGTCTCACAATGTAAAAGTCACACTTGGTTCACAAATACGAGCAACAAAGGTTGCACAAGCATAACGTAAACAATTCATGTGAAGCATGCATAAAGTATAGGAGTAAAACAATATTAGGTGCACTCTGCGGTGTGGGCACCGGCTGCCGCCCACCGGCAAAGGATACCGCTGCAAGGTGAAACAAGGTAAAAATGCTTTGATGTGTGTGTTTTGCTTAGGTAGACCACTCCGCGCCCCACCGGCAGGGAACACCCGCTATAGATGAAACAAGGTAAAAATGCTTGATGTGTGTGTTTTGCCGAGAGACAGTGCCGCCCACCGGCAGGGAACACACCAGGTATAAGAAGTACCAAAATTACATTGTCCTCGCCGCCGGTTGGTAGGCCATCTGCCACGTCCACCGGGACATACATTGAACTTAACAAAACACAAGGGGCGCTTTGCGGTTGGTAGACCAGCTGCTGCCGGTCCACCGGCAAAGACATGCAAATACTAAATTCTTCTTATTTTTCAACTCGGAAGGCAAGGTCTCGCTGCCGGTTGGTAGGCTTTGCCTGCCCACCACCGAGGGACACACAGAGCACGAAAACACCAACAAACAACATCCAAAGTCTTCCACATTCAACTATCTTTCATCTAATCATTTCATACTTCCCTAATATGATGAATACTCAGAAAATTACCACTTCCAAGATGTAATTAACATATGGGGTTGGCTATTAATCATTAAAATGAGGTTTAATCATGTAATTATGAGAGAATTCCTTTAAGACAATCATATATTTCACCATATTACAACTAGGCATGAAATTACTCCTTAAACATGTGAGAATTATCATACAAGCATTCTACTCAACACCAAATCACCAAAGGGCATGAAAGACATCAAATTTATCATTCATGTGAGTCTAATACTACACAACTCACACAATTTTAACATAAAAGTCGAGTAACCCATCACCGTTACCTTTTTGCACTTAAATCCACAATATACTCGTCTACCTTTCAAGAATCCACTTCCGGGTCAACTAAACTTTCTCCTAAACATAGGAAAACACAAAATAAGACTAAGAATCGAAACTAGAAAAAGGGTACCATGTAGAGAATGGCTCGACAGCCCCATTAATGGAGGAAAGATGGTTCTTTTCTTACCTAGAAAGATGGAGGGCGATGAGAGGAAGAGATAGACGCGAAAATCGTTGAAAACCGATGAGAAATGAAGGTTTTATGGCCAATTTGGTGAAGAAGGTGGAAGTTGTGTAACAATGGTGTTGTAGTTGTGTGTTTGTTGGGAAATTTCAGAATTTAGGAGTGAGGGAGATGGAGTTGTGAGGGTTTAGTTGGGGGTTTTGTGAAGGGAAAAGAGAAGGGAAAAGCCCATGAGTTATATAAAGCCCAACAATTCAAATTGAGTCGGTTTCCACTAGAATTTTCGTCTCAAGCTTACTATAACTCAAGACGGGAAATATTATTATTATTATCATTATTATCCGACCAAAATATTTATTTTGTATAACTTAAGCTTTAAAAATATAATATTTATAAAAATCATGTTTAATAATGAAATTAATTAAATTAAATAATTTAAAATATAAATAAGACATAGAATGGTTAATTAAATTATATTTGCCAAAATGGAAAATTCGCGGGTGTTACAATCACCCCAACTTTTAAAAAGTTTCGTCCTCGAAACTTGAAAGTAGAAAGGAAAAGTAATATAAAAATAAAACCGAAATTTTGGAAATCGGTAAACAAAACATTAAAAGGTTACTTATCGTAAGAATCGAAATCCTTTCAAAAATCCCAAATAAAATTTTCCGACATAACCAAATTCTCATCAAAGGAACGAAAATGCTCTCGTTGCGCATTCAAGAACATCACATTCCAAATCGAAGATATGGTCAAAAGCAAATCATTTGTATAAATCGAAAATCAAAATACTTTCAAAAACATTAATAAAGAATTTTCAAAAGTATAAGTCTCATTCATGGAACGAAATTGCTCTTGTCGTGCACACAAGAACGCTAACTTTCCAAGTCTAAGACAAATTTAAAACAAAAATCATTCGCCGACAAGCGCAGAACAAGTTATTAAACGTTTCAAATAACGAGTTCTAACATCCGATCAACGTCAAAATCAAAAGAGAAGGCAATTCACTCAAATTTTCTTTTGCAAAGATCAAAATAGAAGTAGAGGTTTCATTTCTAAATTCAAAAGGAAGTCAAATTCCTGAAAATATAATATTAAACTTTTGACAAGGAAATCATAAGTAGATCAAAGTTAGTTAGAAATTAAGCAAATTAAAAGTAACTCGGGTTTAGTAATTAAAAATCAATAAAAAGAAGTCATACTCATAGAACAAAAGGAGAACTAAATCAAATTCCCATTTTCAAACCTTTAAAATAGGTAGGGTTTTGTAAAAGTAACATAAACTTTTAGCAATGGGTCCAAAAAGTGGTAGCTTGAAATGTTTAGAAATAGTACGAAATGAAGAGAGCTTAGATATCATGAAAACAAGGTACGCTAAGAGGGTTCAAACTTAACCAACAAAAGAGCTATGATAAACTTCCTAGGAGAAGAGTTGAAATCGAATCCACAAGGATATCAAAGATTGAATTTCATAGGTTAACATCAAATTATAAAGGAGGAGCAAGCATAAACGAGAAAGAGAGGTATGAACGGTAACACTTATGGTCAAAGAGGACGGGAAATTTGGCAACAAGGAAACACTAGATACTTAAATCTCGAACAACAAAGTCATCCCGAACGGTTCCGAAAACTTCCTAACCACAAAACTCATAACCACATAACTCCCAAGCATTTCCTCAAAATACCCACACTTTACTCTTATGCTACCCCGTGGGTCAAGTAACTCCACCACAATTGTGATTCCATAACTCTCAAATATAAATCATCTATAAACGATTTCCACGAAAGATCAAAACTACTAAAACAGTTACACACCTAACCAACTATCGACCACTAGGAGTTCTCATTATAGTAAAATCCTCAATCAAAGGTCAAAATCTTAAGGTCTTCATACTTTCTAACACTCCAAACCAAAATCTTATTCACACCCGAGTCCACAAGCATAGATGATCGCATTCCCCAAATCATAAAGACCACCAACCAAAAGTAAATAGGTTTGTCATACAATTTTTCCTACCCAACTCAACTCAAGTTCCACTTATCCAATTTTGACGAAATCAAGGTTCACAAAGAATCCTCAAAGAGCATCTCACTCACTCTACAACATAGCCAACAATGCCATCACTCCACTAAAGAGACAAAGAGTAATAACTAGGTCAAGAAATGATAGGAAATTTCAAGGGGATACATGAACATGACGAGGTGTGAGATTAAAGGAGTCAATAGTAAAGGTAACTAGTTAACACCAGTAAGAGACATTAGAATTAGAGAGGTATTCAAGGCAAGGAAACGACAAGTAAACTTTTATACTTAAGAAATAAATGTAATCAAGGTATGGACGAAGGGAATGAAGATAATTAAAGGTACGAGGGGGATTTTAGGGCTTAAACCATACCCTTTCTAAGACTTAAGGTTCTCTCTAACAAGGTCACGCCTATTAGGATATTGTACCATCATAACAAAACGACCAAATTCCAAAACGAGGGTCAAGGCAATTCATCTCATTCCTTATATGAAAGTCTCTCTCAACTCAAGAACTCTCATGAGCCAACCACTATCGAATCACATTACCAATCCGTTACGGTCATCAGCATCCCAAAGTATTTTCTTTCAAATCCAGTATCATAGAACAAAACCTACCATCGAGTTCTCAAGAAACAAGGTCTTAGTTGTAACAACACTTTACCACCTTATGTTCCCACATTCTAACTCCATAAATTGAAACTATGTTCCTCAACTTAACATTTGGCATCAACCATACTATTATCCTTTCTAGCTACTAAAACAAGCGCTAAGACTCCCCAATAATGTAGCTTAGTCTCACTCTCATACCAACCTCAAGTAGTAATCAAGATCACTCACTTAGACAAACCAATAATCCCACAATTAGCATTTCTCATGGTCCCGTGTACATTATCAAACCCTCATATCCAAAGTGATTACGAAAGCCTATCATAACTCGACTTACTCATTCAATCTTACCTCTTCAATTCCACCATTCAATTTCAACCATTCTAAGTCAAGTACTAGGCACTAGTATTCCAAGACACGTCTCACTACACTTCCCAAGCCTTTTAAATCTCAACCATAAACAACAAAGCCAAGTTCTATAACCTTAGTAACACATGCAACTCACACTTTACGACCCAAATAATTCAACTAATCGACCACACTCAGTTCATGTCAAGCAACTAGGTCTAAGAAACCTCAAGGTATGTCTTACCACATTGGCAAAGCCTCTCTAACAAAACAAACTCTCAAGGCGAGGGTTAGGAATCCATCACAAACTAACTCCACAAACCCAAAATTCTCAACCAAGGTTAACATTCCATAAGACAAAGATGAAGGTGTCCATGAGGGGTATTATAAGAAGAAAAGGTGCAAAGACAACTCTCAAGATATATGAGAAGAGTTACGATAGGTATAGAGCACAAAGACAAGGGAATAAGACAAGGCATTCTAAGAGAGGAAGGAATCTCGGAGAAGGTAGAGACACTCTTCAAGAGAAAGAGATCTATATGCAAGATATTATGGAAGGAGAAACAAAAACGAAAGATAGGTCGGGTGAGTACTAACTAGCTTCCAAGGTAAAGCAAAAGAAAGGGTACTATCAAAAGGGCGTTAAGGGAGGATAAGTAAGGAACAAAGGACAAGTTAGGAGGGTACAAGAGTAGCTTCCAAGGAAAAGAGAAAAGAAAGTTTAGAAGAGGAAATAAGCATCAAGAAATGAAGGAATAAGGCAAGGTATACACGAATGAGGGATATCTTCAAGGAAGAAGAAGCATTCTTCAAAAGTCGAACAATTCTTCAATTCTCGGCAAAAAGGCATCAAGTCTTGATCTTCACGTAGGTAAGCTCACGGTCATTGATCCAAGGGCACAAAAATTATTAAAGGACAATCAACAACATGTTAGAACCTAACAAAGAGCAACCACACTACAGACTACCAACTTAGGTCCTTAAGTCTACCCATCTCTCATTCATTATTCAAGGTCAAGTTCAATTTAAATTCGGGGTACACGTGTGTGCGTCGGGAGCAACATATGCTCTGATACCAACTGTGACACCCCTCAATAGGGCATCAAAATTAAAGCGGAAAATACGAGATTTTTAAAACCTTTAAAAGCTTAAAGTGCGAAATCCACCATAAGTGATCGAACAAAAATGAAAAGAAAGATAATTAAGTTTTACAATTTAAAACAAGTGCGTTGGGGAAAAGATATCCCACGAATAAACACAAGTCTAACGATAGGTGAGTCTAAGCAACCTATAACTAAGGTCCAAGGGTCAACGTTCTCGCTAGCTCACACGTCTTCCCCATAATCTGCATCACAAACCTGTCATTCATGTAAACATGAACGCCACAGTCAGTGGGGAGTAACTCAGGGTTCTCCCAGCCACTATATGTCAAAATACAAGTAATTAGGAAATTAATTAAACAAACAAGCATAAGAATAAATACTTACGGTAACAAGAGAATCATGATTAGTATACAAAATGCAATAAGAGTAGTTATGCATAAATGAGAGAAGAATAATTAGGTCCAACGGTCAAAAATTGACTCAACTCAAATGTAAGACAAATTACAAAGTATAGACTCAAACAAGACAACCCTCTAGACTCCAACCTCTTGGTAGGACGACGATCATAATACGGTCCTAGTCTAAACCTGGCCAGACTCTCGGGATGGACGACACCCGATTCGACAAACGATACCAAATCGTATCCAAGACTCGAAATATGGTACACCTAACCGTGCCCGAAAGTCGAGTAACCTCAAGCGGAACCTTGTCACCTAACCGTGACCCCTATCCGAAAAAGGCGGAAGGAAAAATAGCCCAACTCGGAAACAATGGCACCTAACCGTGACCCAATGTCCGAGGGCAAATAAATAAGGTATGTCGAGTAGTCTCACAATGTAAAAGTCACACTTGGTTCACAAATACGAGCAACAAAGGTTGCACAAGCATAACGTAAACAATTCATGTGAAGCATGCATAAAGTATAGGAGTAAAACAATATTAGGTGCACTCTGCCGGTGTGGGCACCGCCGCCGCCCACCGCAAAGGATACCCGCGCAAGGTGAAACAAGGTAAAAATGCTGATGTGTGTGTTTTGCTTGGACCGGCCGCGGCCCACCGGCAGGGAACACCTGCTATAGATGAAACAAGGTAAAAATGCTGATGTGTGTGTTTTGCGGTGAGGCCATTGCCACCCACCGGCAGGAACACACCCAGGTATAAGAAGTACCAAAATTACATTGTCCTCGCTGCGGTTGGTAGACCGGCTGCGGTCCACCGGCGAGGACATACATTGAACTTAACAAAACACAGGGCGCTTTGCGGTTGGTAGACCGGCTGCCGGTCCACCGGCAAAGACATGCAAATACTAAATTCTTCTTATTTTTCAACTCGGAAGGCAAGGTCTCGCTGCCGGTTGGTAGGCCGACTGCCGCCCACCCCACACGGGGACACACAGAGCACGAAAACACCAACAAACAACATCCAAAGTCTTCCACATTCAACTATCTTTCATCTAATCATTTCATACTTCCCTAATATGATGAATACTCAGAAAATTACCACTTCCAAGATGTAATTAACATATGGGGTTGGCTATTAATCATTAAAATGAGGTTTAATCATGTAATTATGAGAGAATTCCTTTAAGACAATCATATATTTCACCATATTACAACTAGGCATGAAATTACTCCTTAAACATGTGAGAATTATCATACAAGCATTCTACTCAACACCAAATCACCAAAGGGCATGAAAGACATCAAATTTATCATTCATGTGAGTCTAATACTACACAACTCACACAATTTTAACATAAAAGTCGAGTAACCCATCACCGTTACCTTTTTGCACTTAAATCCACAATATACTCGTCTACCTTTCAAGAATCCACTTCCGGGTCAACTAAACTTTCTCCTAAACATAGGAAAACACAAAATAAGACTAAGAATCGAAACTAGAAAAAGGGTACCATGTAGAGAATGGCTCGACAGCCCCATTAATGGAGGAAAGATGGTTCTTTTCTTACCTAGAAAGATGGAGGGCGATGAGAGGAAGAGATAGACGCGAAAATCGTTGAAAACCGATGAGAAATGAAGGTTTTATGGCCAATTTGGTGAAGAAGGTGGAAGTTGTGTAACAATGGTGTTGTAGTTGTGTGTTTGTTGGGAAATTTCAGAATTTAGGAGTGAGGGAGATGGAGTTGTGAGGGTTTAGTTGGGGGTTTTGTGAAGGGAAAAGAGAAGGGAAAAGCCCATGAGTTATATAAAGCCCAACAATTCAAATTGAGTCGGTTTCCACTAGAATTTTCGTCTCAAGCTTACTATAACTCAAGACGGGAAATATTATTATTATTATCATTATTATCCGACCAAAATATTTATTTTGTATAACTTAAGCTTTAAAAATATAATATTTATAAAAATCATGTTTAATAATGAAATTAATTAAATTAAATAATTTAAAATATAAATAAGACATAGAATGGTTAATTAAATTATATTTGCCAAAATGGAAAATTCGCGGGTGTTACAAATCCTTTCTTCACTCATGGTTGTTTTTTTGTGTTTTTAATGTGGTTAGGGTATAATGAACTCACAAAGAAAGGATTTTTGTTGTTAACCAAAGCTCTGATAACCAATTTGGAATAAAACTCTAAGAACTCGAATTTGGACAGAATTTGAGTGCTAAAAACGATTGCCAAATGCTAAGGATTGAGTATGGGGATATGACCTAAACCAAGCACAAAGCCAAGGTTTAAGACTAAGAGTTGATTCAAGCACAAAGCAATGAACTTACTCAGCCCCTAGCACTAAGCAAAGGAGGTTCTTCTAGCACAAAGCAAAGAATGATAAGAGAGAAAACTAGGTTTTCACTTGTATTAATGTTCATTCAAATCTGAAGTTCTCAAGTGTTTAGCTTGGTTTATATAGACCAAGGCTTACAATCTTGACCCTTGATTACTAAGTACATCTAAAGGTCACAAAAATAGCAGCTAACAACCAAGAAAACGGCAGCCTAGGCTATGACAAATCTGAAATGAAAAGGACATAAAGCAAAGAAAGTAAACTAATAGTCCAAACTTCCTTGTTTGTAGCTCAACTTCTTATTTATGATTATATGGACTGAAATGGGGCTTGAGGAAACCGTGTAAGAGTCCTTGCTGCAGCCATAAAGTCCCTTGAGCTTTGTTGAGTCAAAAGAGGAAGGTTGATAGCGACATAATGCACAAAAAACTAAGCTTGTTCCAGCCATGGTCCTGAATGCGCACGGTTTTAAAAGCTTGGCAAACTCTATGATAGGAACGGCTTTGGGATATAAGTTCCTACACAAAAACGTCCCAAACTCACCAAAGATTAATCCCATGCTGGAAAATGGCACGACTTCTTCGACGGAATTCATGTTAGACCTCAATCTAGTGCAAGGTCCAAAACCGGGTGAATTGTGGCTTTTCTCGGTTTGATTTGTTTCATGAACAAGGACAAATAATTCACACAACGAGTCATAATGAATAATGAACTAGAACAAATGATTCATACACGGAGTTTCAATGACTAATGAACAAGGACAAATGGTTCACACAACGAATCACAAGGACTAATTAACAAGGACAAATGCTTTACACAACGAGTCAAAGGGACTAATGAACAAGGACAAATAATTCACACAACGAGTCATAATGAATAATGAACTAGGACGAAAGGGTTCACACAACGAGTCATAAGGAATAATTAACAAGGACAAATGATTCACACAACGAGTCACAATGACTAATGAACTAGAACAATTGATTCATACAAGGAGTTTCAATGACTAATGAACAAGGACAAATGGTTCACACAACGAATCAAAAGGACTAATTTACAAGGACAAATGCTTTGCACAACGAATCAAAGGGACTAATGAACAAGGACAAATAATTCACACAACGAGTCATAATGAATAATGACCTAGGACAAATGGTTCACACAACTAGTCATAAGGAATAATTAACAAGGACAAATGATTCACACAACGAGTCACAATGACTAATGAACTAGAAGAAATGATTCATACATGTAGTTTCAATGACTAATGAACAAGGACAAATGATTCACACAACGAGTCACAATGACTAATGAACTAGAACAAATGATTCACACAAGGAGTCACAATGACTAATGAACAAGGACAAATGGTTCACACAACGAGTCACAAGGACTAATGAACAAGGACAAATGATTCACACAACGAATCACAAGGACTAATGAAAAAGAGCAAATGGTTCTCACAACGAGTCACAAGGACTAATGAACAAGAACAAATGATTCACACAACGAGTCATAAGGACTAATAAACTAGAACAAATGATTTACCCAACGAGTCACAATGACTAATGAACAAGGACAAATGGTTCACAACGAGTCACAAGAACGAATGAACAAGGACAAATGGTTCACACAAAGAGTAACAAGGACTTATTAACAAGGACAAATGATTTACACAACGAGTCAAAGGGACTAATGGACAAGGACAAATGATTCACACAACGAGTCATAATGAATAATGAACTAAGACTAATGATTCACACAACGAGTTACAATGACTAATGAAAGAACAAATGATTTACAAAATGAGTCACAATGACTAATGAACAAGGACAAATGGTTCACAACGAGTCACAAGGATTAATTAACAAAGACAAATGTTTTACACAACGAGTCAAAGGGACTAATGAACAAGGACAAATAATTCACACAACGAGTCATAATGAATAATGAACTTGGACAAATGGTTCACACAACGAGTCACAATGACTAATGAACTAGAACAATTGATTCATACAAGGAGTTTCAATGACTAATGAACAAGGACAAATGGTTCACACAACGAATCAAAAGGACTAATTTACAAGGACAAATGCTTTGCACAACGAATCAAAGGGACTAATGAACAAGGACAAATAATTCACACAACGAGTCATAATGAATAATGAACTAGGACAAATGGTTCACACAACTAGTCATAAGGAATAATTAACAAGGACAAATGATTCACACAACGAGTCACAATGACTAATGAACTAGAACAAATGATTCATACATGTAGTTTCAATGACTAATGAACAAGGACAAATGATTCACACAACGAGTCACAATGACTAATGAACTAGAACAAATGATTCACACAAGGAGTCACAATGACTAATGAACAAGGACAAATGGTTCACACAACGAGTCACAAGGACTAATGAACAAGGACAAATGATTCACACAACGAATCACATGGACTAATGAAAAAGAGCAAATGGTTCACACAACGAGTCACAAGGACTAATGAACAAGAACAAATGATTCACACAACGAGTCATAAGGACTAATAAACTAGAACAAATGATTTACCCAACGAGTCACAATGACTAATGAACAAGGACAAATGGTTCACAACGAGTCACAAGAACGAATGAACAAGGACAAATGGTTCACACAAAGAGTAACAAGGACTTATTAACAAGGACAAATTATTTACACAACGAGTCAAAGGGACTAATGGACAAGGACAAATGATTCACACAACGAGTCATAATGAATAATGAACTAAGACTAATGATTCACACAACGAGTTACAATGACTAATGAAAGAACAAATGATTTACAAAATGAGTCACAATGACTAATGAACAAGGACAAATGGTTCACAACGAGTCACAAGGATTAATTAACAAAGACAAATGTTTTACACAACGAGTCAAAGGGACTAATGAACAAGGACAAATAATTCACACAACGAGTCATAATGAATAATGAACTTGGACAAATGGTTCACACAACGAGTCACAATGACTAATGAACTAGAACAAATGATTCATACAAGGAGTTTCAATGACTAATGAACAAGGACAAATGGTTCACACAACGAGTCACAAGGAATAATTAACAAGGACAAATGATTCACACAACGAGTCACAATGACTAATGAACTAGAACAAATGATTTACAGAACAAGTCACAATGACAAATGAACAAGGACAAATGGTTCACAACGAGTCACTAGGACGAATGAACATGGACAAATGGTTCACACAAGGACTAATTAACAAGGACAAATGATTTACACAACAAGTCAAAGAAACTAATGGACAAGGACAAATGATTCACACAACGAGTCATAATGAGTAATGAACTAAATCAAATGATTCACACAACGAGTCACAATGACTAATGAACTAGAACAAATTATTTACATAACGAATCACAATGACTAATGAACAAGGACAAATGGTACACGAGTCACAAGGATTAATTAACTAGGACAAATGTTTTACACAACGAGTCAAAGGGACTAATGAACAAGGACAAATAATTCACACAACGAGTCATAATGAATAATGAACTAGGACAAATGGTTCACACAACGAGTCACAAGGAATAATTAACAAGGACAAATGATTCACACAACGAGTCACAATGACTAATGAACTAGAACAAATGATTCATACAAGGAGTTTCAATGACTAATGAACAAGGACAAATGGTTCACACAACGAATCACAAGGATTAATTAACAAGGACAAATGCTTTACACAACGAGTCAAAGGGACTAATGAACAAGGACAAATAATTCACACGAGTCATAATGAATAATGAACTAGGACAAAGGGTTCACACAACGAGTCATAAGGAATAATTAACAAGGACAAATGATTCACACAACGAGTCACAATGACTAATGAACTAGAACAAATGATTCATACAAGGAGTTTCAATGACTAATGAACAAGGACAAATGGTTCAAACAACGAATCACAAGGACAAATTAACAAGGACAAATGCTTTACACAACGAATCAAAGGGACTAATGAACAAGGACAAATAATTCACACAACGATTCATAATGAACAAGGACAAATGATTCACACAACGAGTCACAATGACTAATGAACTAGAACAAATGATTCACACAAGGAGTCACAATGACTAATGAACAAGGACAAATGATTCACACAACGAGTCACAATGACTAATGAACTAGAACAAATGATTCACACAAGGAGTCACAATGACTAATGAACAAGGACAAATGGTTCACACAACGAGTCACAAGGACTAATGAACAAGGACAAATGATTCACACAACGAATCACAAGGACTAATGAAAAAGAGCAAATTGTTCACACAACGAGTCACAAGGACTAATGAACAAGAACAAATGGTTCACACAACGAGTCATAAGGACTAATAAACTAACAAATGATTTACCCAACGAGTCACAATGACTAATGAACAAGGACAAATGGTTCACAACGAGTCACAAGAACGAATGAACAAGGACAAATGGTTCACACAAAGAGTCACAAGGACTTATTAACAAGGACAAATGATTTACACAACGAGTCAAAGGGACTAATGGACAAGGACAAATGATTCACACAACGAGTCATAATGAATAATGAACTAAGACAAATGATTCACACAACGAGTTACAATGACTAATGAAAGAACAAATGATTTACAAAATGAGTCACAATGACTAATGAACAAGGACAAATGGTTCACAATGAGTCACAAGGATTAATTAACAAGGACAAATGTTTTACACAACGAGTCAAAGGGACTAATGAACAAGGACAAATAATTCACACAACGAGTCATAATGAATAATGAACTAGAACAAATGATTCATACACGGAGTTTCAATGACTAATGAACAAGGACAAATGGTTCACACAACGAATCACAAGGACTAATTAACAAGGACAAATGCTTTACACAACGAGTCAAAGGGACTAATGAACAACGACAAATAATTCACACAATGAGTCATAATGAATAATGAACTAGGACGAAAGGGTTCACACAACGAGTCATAAGGAATAATTAACAAGGACAAATGATTCACACAACGAGTCACAATGACTAATGAACTAGAACAATTGATTCATACAAGGAGTTTCAATGACTAATGAACAAGGACAAATGGTTCACACAACGAATCAAAAGGACTAATTTACAAGGACAAATGCTTTGCACAACGAATCAAAGGGACTAATGAACAAGGACAAATAATTCACACAACGAGTCATAATGAATAATGAACTAGGACAAATGGTTCACACAACTAGTCATAAGGAATAATTAACAAGGACAAATGATTCACACAACGAGTCACAATGACTAATGAACTAGAACAAATGATTCATACATGTAGTTTCAATGACTAATGAACAAGGACAAATGATTCACACAACGAGTCACAATGACTAATGAACTAGAACAAATGATTCACACAAGGAGTCACAATGACTAATGAACAAGGACAAATGGTTCACACAACGAGTCACAAGGACTAATGAACAAGGACAAATGATTCACACAACGAATCACAAGGACTAATGAAAAAGAGCAAATGGTTCTCACAACGAGTCACAAGGACTAATGAACAAGAACAAATGATTCACACAACGAGTCATAAGGACTAATAAACTAGAACAAATGATTTACCCAACGAGTCACAATGACTAATGAACAAGGACAAATGGTTCACAACGAGTCACAAGAACGAATGAACAAGGACAAATGGTTCACACAAAGAGTAACAAGGACTTATTAACAAGGACAAATGATTTACACAACGAGTCAAAGGGACTAATGGACAAGGACAAATGATTCACACAACGAGTCATAATGAATAATGAACTAAGACTAATGATTCACACAACGAGTTACAATGACTAATGAAAGAACAAATGATTTACAAAATGAGTCACAATGACTAATGAACAAGGACAAATGGTTCACAACGAGTCACAAGGATTAATTAACAAAGACAAATGTTTTACACAACGAGTCAAAGGGACTAATGAACAAGGACAAATAATTCACACAACGAGTCATAATGAATAATGAACTTGGACAAATGGTTCACACAACGAGTCACAATGACTAATGAACTAGAACAATTGATTCATACAAGGAGTTTCAATGACTAATGAACAAGGACAAATGGTTCACACAACGAATCAAAAGGACTAATTTACAAGGACAAATGCTTTGCACAACGAATCAAAGGGACTAATGAACAAGGACAAATAATTCACACAACGAGTCATAATGAATAATGAACTAGGACAAATGGTTCACACAACTAGTCATAAGGAATAATTAACAAGGACAAATGATTCACACAACGAGTCACAATGACTAATGAACTAGAACAAATGATTCATACATGTAGTTTCAATGACTAATGAACAAGGACAAATGATTCACACAACGAGTCACAATGACTAATGAACTAGAACAAATGATTCACACAAGGAGTCACAATGACTAATGAACAAGGACAAATGGTTCACACAACGAGTCACAAGGACTAATGAACAAGGACAAATGATTCACACAACGAATCACATGGACTAATGAAAAAGAGCAAATGGTTCACACAACGAGTCACAAGGACTAATGAACAAGAACAAATGATTCACACAACGAGTCATAAGGACTAATAAACTAGAACAAATGATTTACCCAACGAGTCACAATGACTAATGAACAAGGACAAATGGTTCACAACGAGTCACAAGAACGAATGAACAAGGACAAATGGTTCACACAAAGAGTAACAAGGACTTATTAACAAGGACAAATGATTTACACAACGAGTCAAAGGGACTAATGGACAAGGACAAATGATTCACACAACGAGTCATAATGAATAATGAACTAAGACTAATGATTCACACAACGAGTTACAATGACTAATGAAAGAACAAATGATTTACAAAATGAGTCACAATGACTAATGAACAAGGACAAATGGTTCACAACGAGTCACAAGGATTAATTAACAAAGACAAATGTTTTACACAACGAGTCAAAGGGACTAATGAACAAGGACAAATAATTCACACAACGAGTCATAATGAATAATGAACTTGGACAAATGGTTCACACAACGAGTCACAATGACTAATGAACTAGAACAAATGATTCATACAAGGAGTTTCAATGACTAATGAACAAGGACAAATGGTTCACACAACGAGTCACAAGGAATAATTAACAAGGACAAATGATTCACACAACGAGTCACAATGACTAATGAACTAGAACAAATGATTTACAGAACAAGTCACAATGACAAATGAACAAGGACAAATGGTTCACAACGAGTCACTAGGACGAATGAACATGGACAAATGGTTCACACAAGGACTAATTAACAAGGACAAATGATTTACACAACAAGTCAAAGAAACTAATGGACAAGGACAAATGATTCACACAACGAGTCATAATGAGTAATGAACTAAATCAAATGATTCACACAACAAGTCACAATGACTAATGAACTAGAACAAATTATTTACATAACGAATCACAATGACTAATGAACAAGGACAAATGGTACACGAGTCACAAGGATTAATTAACTAGGACAAATGTTTTACACAACGAGTCAAAGGGACTAATGAACAAGGACAAATAATTCACACAACGAGTCATAATGAATAATGAACTAGGACAAATGGTTCACACAACGAGTCACAAGGAATAATTAACAAGGACAAATGATTCACACAACGAGTCACAATGACTAATGAACTAGAACAAATGATTCATACAAGGAGTTTCAATGACTAATGAACAAGGACAAATGGTTCACACAACGAATCACAAGGATTAATTAACAAGGACAAATGCTTTACACAACGAGTCAAAGGGACTAATGAACAAGGACAAATAATTCACACGAGTCATAATGAATAATGAACTAGGACAAAGGGTTCACACAACGAGTCATAAGGAATAATTAACAAGGACAAATGATTCACACAACGAGTCACAATGACTAATGAACTAGAACAAATGATTCATACAAGGAGTTTCAATGACTAATGAACAAGGACAAATGGTTCAAACAACGAATCACAAGGACAAATTAACAAGGACAAATGCTTTACACAACGAATCAAAGGGACTAATGAACAAGGACAAATAATTCACACAACGATTCATAATGAACAAGGACAAATGATTCACACAACGAGTCACAATGACTAATGAACTAGAACAAATGATTCACACAAGGAGTCACAATGACTAATGAACAAGGACAAATGATTCACACAACGAGTCACAATGACTAATGAACTAGAACAAATGATTCACACAAGGAGTCACAATGACTAATGAACAAGGACAAATGGTTCACACAACGAGTCACAAGGACTAATGAACAAGGACAAATGATTCACACAACGAATCACAAGGACTAATGAAAAAGAGCAAATTGTTCACACAACGAGTCACAAGGACTAATGAACAAGAACAAATGGTTCACACAACGAGTCATAAGGACTAATAAACTAGAACAAATGATTTACCCAACGAGTCACAATGACTAATGAACAAGGACAAATGGTTCACAACGAGTCACAAGAACGAATGAACAAGGACAAATGGTTCACACAAAGAGTCACAAGGACTTATTAACAAGGAAAAATGATTTACACAACAAGTCAAAGGGACTAATGGACAAGGACAAATGATTCACACAACGAGTCATAATGAATAATGAACTAAGACAAATGATTCACACAACGAGTTACAATGACTAATGAAAGAACAAATGATTTACAAAATGAGTCACAATGACTAATGAACAAGGACAAATGGTTCACAATGAGTCACAAGGATTAATTAACAAGGACAAATGTTTTACACAACGAGTCAAAGGGACTAATGAACAAGGACAAATAATTCACACAACGAGTCATAATGAATAATGAACTAGAACAAATGATTCATACACGGAGTTTCAATGACTAATGAACAAGGACAAATGGTTCACACAACGAATCACAAGGACTAATTAACAAGGACAAATGCTTTACACAACGAGTCAACGGGACTAATGAACAAGGACAAATAATTCACACAACGAGTCATAATGAATAATGAACTAGGACGAAAGGGTTCACACAACGAGTCATAAGGAATAATTAACAAGGACAAATGATTCACACAACGAGTCACAATGACTAATGAACTAGAACAATTGATTCATACAAGGAGTTTCAATGACTAATGAACAAGGACAAATGGTTCACACAACGAATCAAAAGGACTAATTTACAAGGACAAATGCTTTGCACAACGAATCAAAGGGACTAATGAACAAGGACAAATAATTCACACAACGAGTCATAATGAATAATGAACTAGGACAAATGGTTCACACAACTAGTCATAAGGAATAATTAACAAGGACAAATGATTCACACAATGACTAATGAACTAGAACAAATGATTCATACATGTAGTTTCAATGACTAATGAACAAGGACAAATGATTCACACAACGAGTCACAATGACTAATGAACTAGAACAAATGATTCACACAAGGAGTCACAATGACTATGAACAAGGACAAATGGTTCACACAACGAGTCACAAGGACTAATGAACAAGGACAAATGATTCACACAACGAATCACAAGGACTAATGAAAAAGAGCAAATGGTTCACACAACGAGTCACAAGGACTAATGAACAAGAACAAATGATTCACACAACGAGTCATAAGGACTAATAAACTAGAACAAATGATTTACCCAACGAGTCACAATAACTAATGAACAAGGACAAATGGTTCACAACGAGTCACAAGAACGAATGAACAAGGACAAATGGTTCACACAAAGAGTAACAAGGACTTATTAACAAGGACAAATGATTTACACAACGAGTCAAAGGGACTAATGGACAAGGAAAAATGATTCACACAACGAGTCATAATGAATAATGAACTAAGACTAATGATTCACACAACGAGTTACAATGACTAATGAAAGAACAAATGATTTACAAAATGAGTCACAATGACTAATGAACAAGGACAAATGGTTCACAACGAGTCACAAGGATTAATTAACAAAGACAAATGTTTTACACAACGAGTCAAAGGGACTAATGAACAAGGACAAATAATTCACACAACGAGTCATAATGAATAATGAACTTGGACAAATGGTTCACACAACGAGTCACAATGACTAATGAACTAGAACAATTGATTCATACAAGGAGTTTCAATGATTAATGAACAAGGACAAATGGTTCACACAACGAATCAAAAGGACTAATTTACAAGGACAAATGCTTTGCACAACGATTCAAAGGTGGAGTAAAACTCTTAGGACTTGATTTTTGGACATATAAGACTCGAAAACAAGAACTAACTTGGACAGAATTAAACTCAACAAAGGACTCGATTTGGACACTTAGATGGATTGTTTTAAGGACCAACAAGCTATATAAGGACACATTTAGAAGCTAATAAACGATTCAACCAAAGCAAGGCACGAAACAGCCTGTTTCGGACGAATATAAGATCCTAAATAGCTTGATAACTTTGAAAGAAAGCAATGGAAATAAGATTGTAACTTAAATGCTTATGAACTAAACATTCAAATAACAATTCCCACAATAACTTAAGGCAACAAAACAGAAACTTTGGGACTGTTTTGACACAAAACAATAACAAGACTCGGGATATGACTTGAGAAGATCACAAAGCAATCTCAAGACTCGGGATGTTGTTCAAGATCACAAAGCAAGAACTAATCCCCTTATGAACTTGGTCAGATCACAAAGCAAACCAAGATACACGACCCCAAACACTAAGTAATGGAGTTGTTCTAGCACTAAGCAAAGAACTAATCAAGGGTTTTGAGAAACCTCATAAAACTCATAATTTTCATTAACTCCAATCTGATTTTCTCATATGTCTAACTTGGTTTATATAGACCAAGGCTTACAATCTTGACCCTTGATTACAAGTTACATCTAAGGGCCACAAAATGAGCAGCTAAAAGGACATAAAAACAGCAGCCTAGGGCTCTTACAATGCTGAAATTGAAAATGACATAAAGCAAAGAAATGATAAAGTAAACTAATAGTCCAATCTTCCTTGTTTGTAGCTCAACTTCTTATTTATGATTATATGGACTGATTGGAGGCATGTGGAACCGTGTATGACTCCTATTCAGCTCCCAAAAAGTCTCTTGAGCTTTGTTGGATCAAAAGAGGAAAGATTGATAGCGACATTTTGCTCATTGTTCAAAACCTGGTCCCCTTGTACCTTTGCTTTAGTTCTTCAAATAATTTCTGAATGGTAACCCTTGGAGATAAAAGATCCTACACAAAAACATCCTAAACTCACCAAAGATGTGAAATAGGGCGGTTGGAGGCATGACTTCTTAGACGGAATTGAAGTTGGACCTCGATTGTTGGTGACGGTTCAAAACCGGGTTTGGAGAGCATCTTAGGAAATCAGACGCATTTTGGAAGAGGCATATCTCTTAGCTAAGGACGAATATCAGGGCCCATGATAGCTCATTTGAAAGCTAAGGGAGCTAACTTTCACCTCCAAAAAGAATCAACCTTAGACGTTGAGTAAATCTCGAGTTATTGAACTTTTAGTGCACGTAGGTCATGGGCTGTCCGGAAATGCGCAGTCTGTTTGCATCAGCCATATCTCAAGCTATAGACCTGATATGGAGGTGATTCAAAATCCATCGTTTTTCTAAGATCCCAAGATTTCTAATGACATAAGAATCATTGTATTTGCATGAGTAAAACTTGAGATATAGAGCTTGGAAGTTAGGCTTGATGTAATGACACTTCAAAAAGCGATGAAATGCATTCAATTGTGAACCGTTCCTTGGACTGTTTCTTTTGGCTTAAAAATGAATCACAATGCAACAAATTTTGTTGCAAACTCCCTTTCTTCAAAAGAATTTGCCCTCAAATTCTCGACATTGTCATCTTCAACCTCTTCACAATAAGACCACACACACCTCAAGAGATGGATTATCATGACTTCCTCCCGGATCATAGACTAGAATTGTGTATGGCAAGAGAGGTGTTGTTACTCTCTTGTCACCAAAGTTCTTGGACAAATCAGGCTCTAAGGACGTTTGAGGTTGCTCCTTACTCGGTTGGCATGCTCCCAAGATGTAGCTTTTGAAGCAAGAACCATGGCTGATGTAGGAGGTCGGATTTGGTACACTCGAGTATGGAACAACCCAAGACTCTCCTCTTGCTTTACCCTTGCTTGAATCCGAACAAGTTCCACCATTGAACATGACCATGGACTGTCCAAACTCCATGGTTTGAAGGCTAAGTAGTCCTTGGTTAACAATCACTTCTCTAGGCCCCAAATCAGTAGCTTGGTCATTATTGATGGCTCCATTGGTAAGGGTATGGCTGTTGGAATATGTGTCCTCCGACAATAATGCGATCACGACTGTTGATCATGATGATCACATGTTTAAGTCTCATTAAAATGAATACAATTGGGAAGTAATATTATTCTTGTCAACCGGTCAACATATATCGGTAATGATTGGTGACTAGAGTTTGACATTACTTGTCGTGTGACGGTGGTGATCGATTGACCCCTAGGTCATACCTAAAGGGCAATACTCTTAATTGATTATTTAATTAATCGTATAATGTTACGAGTTAATTAAATTACTTGAAAATTGACGGACGATTTTGGAAGTAAAATTTTACGTATCATATTGAAATGTGATTAAATAAGATACGGTCCGAGTAATTGAATTGTATCATTACTCGGATGAAATAATTGTTTAATGTAACAATTAAATTGAATGAATTGATATAAATACAATATGTTGTGATTTATAAATTGGTAAAATTTTTGGCACAAGTAATTATGAAATTACTAAGTCGATTTTGTGTATGACGTATTTTTTATTAATACGTTGATTTTTAATATGATAAAAATACATAAACAAATATATGTGACATGTGACATGTAACATATAGACAATTGACAAAAATAATATGGACACCATATTATGCAAAGGGCCGAAAATTAGAAGGTGTTTAGCTAATTATAAGTTGTTTGTAATTAGTGGAAAACACAATGATTAAAAGGGAACCTAGCCATGCAAGCCTATTGTTCCTTGTGAAGAACAATTTCTCCATGCATTGGCTCCCATTTTTCTCTCCTCTTACACGGTTTTGGGGAAGCAAATGCCATCATTGTTTTTCTTATAATTTTACCTAATAACACTAAAATGTTTTAGTGTGTGTATTCATTCTATCTTCACTCATCCAAAATACAAGTTTTAGAGAGAACAAAATCCTCCTCATCATCTCTCTAAAAACCGAAAATAATATAAGAGTTTATAAATATTTTTGGTTCCATTTTTTCTACCATTGATTAATATTATAACTAGTATTTGTAATATTAATTATAATTAAGAGAAGCCTTGGGTATAAAGCATAGGGAGAGATCTTACACTTAGATCTTTGTTCTTCCATTGGAATAACTCAAGAACAAGAAGAGATAGGTGATCTCTCTTGTGCCCTAATAGCCGAAATCCATTTTGTAAGGACATGATTTCTCCTCTATTTATATTATTGTTTGCATGCATAAGATCCGTTTTAATTTTATGACAAATTTATTTAGACATATAAGAGTATGTTAATATGTATATGAATCTACATTTCCTTCAATGGCTACTCTCCTCCTCACTAGTAGGCTCATTTAATGAGTTGAAGGGGGTTTTTGTTTCAAGACATGGGTTCTCAAAGATAGCACTACATGAGCTATTCATTTTAGCATAAGTGCTCATGACCTTTGGCTCAAGAGACTTAGACTTAGGACAAGCAATGTTTAAGCATGGCATGACAATTCCTTGGTCTAAACTCTCCTCTATCCCAACTGTTTTGGTTACCCCTAAACATTCCCTTTTAGCTAAAGCCTTATGGTTTTCAGGCCTTGCTAAGCTCTTCTCCACACACAAAGCCAACTCAAGAAATTCACCATATGAATGCATCATTTCTAATTTAATCCTCCTAGCAATTTCAGATTTCAAGCCATTGTAAAATCTGATTCCCTTAAGAAAAGAACTTACTTCATTGTCATACACAAAGTGTAATTCCTCAAATAATCTAGCATACTCATGAACACTCAAGGAATTTTGTTTAAGGGTCTTAAGTTCAGCCAACAAAGTATCCATGGTAGAAGAAGGTAGAAACTTTAATCTCATGTTCCTTTCAAGTTTAAACCAAGAACATATTCTACCCTTCCCTTCTATCCTCCTTGAAAATGTAAGAGTATTATACCATAACAAAGCAACACCCTTTAAAGAAGACACAACCAATTTACACTTCTCTTTATCAGAAAAACACTTGTTCTCGAAATAGCATTCAACATCAAACAACCAAGACACAAATGCTCTACTGTTTTCACCATTAAAGGAAGGAAGTAATGGTGTGTTACCTTTGCTTCTAAGGGTCGGAGAGGAATTAGAACACTCATAGGGCAGGAGGTGTTCTCCTTGATACAAATCAGGAGGTTTTGGTTCCCTTGGAACCCCATGGGTACTTGTTGCACTCCATGTATGCACATCACCTTCATACCCTTTTGTTAGAGCTTGCAACTTCACCATAGCTGCTTCTAATGACTTGGAAATGGAACCAAGAACACAAGGCTTCATCTTTGAGCATGGAACATAGGGTACAACACCAATAGCTACTGATTTTCCCATAAAAAATCAGAATCACAACAACTTAAGTAAAACTGATTTTCAAGAAACAAACCAAAGCTTTGAAAACCTCTCTTCACTCATTGGGTTATTTTTGTAGTTTTAGATGTAGTTAGGAAAGATGAACACTCAACCAAAGCTCTGATAACCAATTTGGAGTAAAACTCTTAGGACTTGATTTTTGGACATATAAGACTCGAAAACAAGAACTAACTTGGACAGAATTAAACTCAACAAAGGACTCGATTTGGACACTTAGATGGATTGTTTTAAGGACCAACAAGCTATATAAGGACACATTTAGAAGCTAATAAACGATTCAACCAAAGCAAGGCACGAAACAGCCTGTTTTGGACGAATATAAGATCCTAAATAGCTTGATAACTTTGAAAGAAAGCAATGGAAATAAGATTGTAACTTAAATGCTTATGAACTAAACATTCAAATAACAATTCCCACAATAACTTAAGGCAACAAAACAGAAACTTTGGGACTGTTTTGACACAAAACAATAACAAGACTCGGGATATGACTTGAGAAGATCACAAAGCAATCTCAAGACTCGGGATGTTGTTCAAGATCACAAAGCAAGAACTAATCCCCTTATGAACTTGGTCGAGATCACAAAGCAAAAACCAAGATACACGACCCCAAACACTAAGTAATGGAGTTGTTCTAGCACTAAGCAAAGAACTAATCAAGGGTTTTGAGAAACCTCATAAAACTCATAATTTTCATTAACTCCAATCTGATTTTCTCATATGTCTAACTTGGTTTATATAGACCAAGGCTTACAATCTTGACCCTTGATTACAAGTTACATCTAAGGGCCACAAAATGAGCAGCTAAAAGGACATAAAAACAGCAGCCTAGGGCTCTTACAATGCTGAAATTGAAAATGACATAAAGCAAAGAAATGATAAAGTAAACTAATAGTCCAATCTTCCTTGTTTGTAGCTCAACTTCTTATTTATGATTATATGGACTGATTGGAGGCATGTGGAACCGTGTATGACTCCTATTCAGCTCCCAAAAAGTCTCTTGAGCTTTGTTGGATCAAAAGAGGAAAGATTGATAGCGACATTTAGCTCATTGTTCAAAACCGGGTCCCCTTGTACCTTTGCTTTAGTTCTTCAAATAATTTCTGAATGGTAACCCTTGGAGATAAAAGATCCTACACAAAAACATCCTAAACTCACCAAAGATGTGAAATAGGGCGGTTGGAGGCATGACTTCTTAGACGGAATTGAAGTTGGACCTCGATTGTTGGTGACGGTTCAAAACCGGGTTTGGAGAGCATCTTAGGAAATCAGACGCATTTTGGAAGAGGCATATCTCTTAGCTAAGGACGAATATCAGGGCCCATGATAGCTCATTTGAAAGCTAAGGGAGCTAACTTTCACCTCCAAAAAGAATCAACCTTAGACGTTGAGTAAATCTCGAGTTATTGAACTTTTAGTGCACGTAGGTCATGGGCTGTCCGGAAATGCGCAGTCTGTTTGCATCAGCCATATCTCAAGCTATAGACCTGATATGGAGGTGATTCAAAATCCATCGTTTTTCTAAGATCCCAAGATTTCTAATGACATAAGAATCATTGTATTTGCATGAGTAAAACTTGAGATATAGAGCTTGGAAGTTAGGCTTGATGTAATGACACTTCAAAAAGCGATGAAATGCATTCAATTGTGAACCGTTCCTTGGACTGTTTCTTTTGGCTTAAAAATGAATCACAATGCAACAAATTTTGTTGCAAACTCCCTTTCTTCAAAAGAATTTGCCCTCAAATTCTCGACATTGTCATCTTCAACCTCTTCACAATAAGACCACACACACCTCAAGAGATGGATTATCATGACTTCCTCCCGGATCATAGACTAGAATTGTGTATGGCAAGAGAGGTGTTGTTACTCTCTTGTCACCAAAGTTCTTGGACAAATCAGGCTCTAAGGACGTTTGAGGTTGCTCCTTACTCGGTTGGCATGCTCCCAAGATGTAGCTTTTGAAGCAAGAACCATGGCTGATGTAGGAGGTCGGATTTGGTACACTCGAGTATGGAACAACCCAAGACTCTCCTCTTGCTTTACCCTTGCTTGAATCCGAACAAGTTCCACCATTGAACATGACCATGGACTGTCCAAACTCCATGGTTTGAAGGCTAAGTAGTCCTTGGTTAACAATCACTTCTCTAGGCCCCAAATCAGTAGCTTGGTCATTATTGATGGCTCCATTGGTAAGGGTATGGCTGTTGGAATATGTGTCCTCCGACAATAATGCGATCACGACTGTTGATCATGATGATCACATGTTTAAGTCTCATTAAAATGAATACAATTGGGAAGTAATATTGTTACTGTCAACTGGTCAACATATATCGGTAATGATTGGGCGACTAGAGTTTGACATTACTTGTCGTGTGACGGTGGTGATCGATTGACCCCTAGGTCATACCTAAAGGGCAATACTCTTAATTGATTATTTAATTAATCGTATAATGTTACGAGTTAATTAAATTACTTGAAAATTGACGGACGATTTTGGAAGTAAAATTTACGTATCATATTGAAATGTGATTAAATAAGGTACGGTCTGAGTAATTGAATTGTATCATTACTCGGATGAAATAATTGTTTAATGTAACAATTAAATTGAATGAATTGATATAAATACAATATGTTGTGATTTATAAATTGGTAAAATTTTTGGCACAAGTAATTATGAAATTACTAAGTCGATTTTGTGTATGACGTATTTTTTATTAATACGTTGATTTTTAATATGATAAAAATACATAAACAAATATATGTGACATGTGACATGTAACATATAGACAATTGACAAAAATAATATGGACACCATATTATGCAAAGGGCCGAAAATTAGAAGGTGTTTAGCTAATTATAAGTTGTTTGTAATTAGTGGAAAACACAATGATTAAAAGGGAACCTAGCCATGCAAGCCTATTGTTCCTTGTGAAGAACAATTTCTCCATGCATTGGCTCCCATTTTTCTCTCCTCTTACACGGTTTTGGGGAAGCAAATGCCATCATTGTTTTTCTTATAATTTTACCTAATAACACTAAAATGTTTTAGTGTGTGTATTCATTCTATCTTCACTCATCCAAAATACAAGTTTTAGAGAGAACAAAATCCTCCTCATCATCTCTCTAAAAACCGAAAATAATATAAGAGTTTATAAATATTTTTGGTTCCATTTTTTCTACCATTGATTAATATTATAACTAGTATTTGTAATATTAATTATAATTAAGAGAAGCCTTGGGTATAAAGCATAGGGAGAGATCTTACACTTAGATCTTTGTTCTTCCATTGGAATAGCTCAAGAACAAGAAGAGATAGGTGATCTCTCTTGTGCCCTAATAGCCGAAATCCATTTTGTAAGGACATGATTTCTCCTCTATTTATATTATTGTTTGCATGCATAAGATCCGTTTTAATTTTATGACAAATTTATTTAGACATATAAGAGTATGTTAATATGTATATGAATCTACATTTCCTTCAATGGCTACTCTCCTCCTCACTAGTAGGCTCATTTAATGAGTTGAAGGGGGTTTTTGTTTCAAGACATGGGTTCTCAAAGATAGCACTACATGAGCTATTCATTTTAGCATAAGTGCTCATGACCTTTGGCTCAAGGGACTTAGACTTAGGACAAGCAATGTTTAAGCATGGCATGACAATTCCTTGGTCTAAACTCTCCTCTATCCCAACTGTTTTGGTTACCCCTAAACATTCCCTTTTAGCTAAAGCCTTATGGTTTTCAGGCCTTGCTAAGCTCTTCTCCACACACAAAGCCAACTCAAGAAATTCACCATATGAATGCATCATTTCTAATTTAATCCTCCTAGCAATTTCAGATTTCAAGCCATTGTAAAATCTGATTCCCTTAAGAAAAGAACTTACTTCATTGTCATACACAAAGTGTAATTCCTCAAATAATCTAGCATACTCATGAACACTCAAGGAATTTTGTTTAAGGGTCTTAAGTTCAGCCAACAAAGTATCCATGGTAGAAGAAGGTAGAAACTTTAATCTCATGTTCCTTTCAAGTTTAAACCAAGAACATATTCTACCCTTCCCTTCTATCCTCCTTGAAAATGTAAGAGTATTATACCATAACAAAGCAACACCCTTTAAAGAAGACACAACCAGTTTACACTTCTCTTTATCAGAAAAACACTTGTTCTCGAAATAGCATTCAACATCAAACAACCAAGACACAAATGCTCTACTGTTTTCACCATTAAAGGAAGGAAGTAATGGTGTGTTACCTTTGCTTCTAAGGGTCGGAGAGGAATTAGAACACTCATAGGGCAGGAGGTGTTCTCCTTGATACAAATCAGGAGGTTTTGGTTCCCTTGGAACCCCATGGGTACTTGTTGCACTCCATGTATGCACATCACCTTCATACCCTTTTGTTAGAGCTTGCAACTTCACCATAGCTGCTTCTAATGACTTGGAAATGGAACCAAGAACACAAGGCTTCATCTTTGAGCATGGAACATAGGGTACAACACCAATAGCTACTGATTTTCCCATAAAAAATCAGAATCACAACATCTTAAGTAAAACTGATTTTCAAGAAACAAACCAAAGCTTTGAAAACCTCTCTTCACTCATTGGGTTATTTTTGTAGTTTTAGATGTAGTTAGGAAAGATGAACACTCAACCAAAGCTCTGATAACCAATTTGGAGTAAAACTCTTAGGACTTGATTTTTGGACATATAAGACTCGAAAACAAGAACTAACTTGGACAGAATTAAACTCAACAAAGGACTCGATTTGGACACTTAGATGGATTGTTTTAAGGACCAACAAGCTATATAAGGACACATTTAGAAGCTAATAAACGATTCAACCAAAGCAAGGCACGAAACAGCCTGTTTTGGACGAATATAAGATCCTAAATAGCTTGATAACTTTGAAAGAAAGCAATGGAAATAAGATTGTAACTTAAATGCTTATGAACTAAACATTCAAATAACAATTCCCACAATAACTTAAGGCAACAAAACAGAAACTTTGGGACTGTTTTGACACAAAACAATAACAAGACTCGGGATATGACTTGAGAAGATCACAAAGCAATCTCAAGACTCGGGATGTTGTTCAAGATCACAAAGCAAGAACTAATCCCCTTATGAACTTGGTCAGATCACAAAGCAAACCAAGATACACGACCCCAAACACTAAGTAATGGAGTTGTTCTAGCACTAAGCAAAGAACTAATCAAGGGTTTTGAGAAACCTCATAAAACTCATAATTTTCATTAACTCCAATCTGATTTTCTCATATGTCTAACTTGGTTTATATAGACCAAGGCTTACAATCTTGACCCTTGATTACAAGTTACATCTAAGGGCCACAAAATGAGCAGCTAAAAGGACATAAAAACAGCAGCCTAGGGCTCTTACAATGCTGAAATTGAAAATGACATAAAGCAAAGAAATGATAAAGTAAACTAATAGTCCAATCTTCCTTGTTTGTAGCTCAACTTCTTATTTATGATTATATGGACTGATTGGAGGCATGTGGAACCGTGTATGACTCCTATTCAGCTCCCAAAAAGTCTCTTGAGCTTTGTTGGATCAAAAGAGGAAAGATTGATAGCGACATTTAGCTCATTGTTCAAAACCGGGTCCCCTTGTACCTTTGCTTTAGTTCTTCAAATAATTTCTGAATGGTAACCCTTGAAGATAAAAGATCCTACACAAAAACATCCTAAACTCACCAAAGATGTGAAATAGGGCGGTTGGAGGCATGACTTCTTAGACGGAATTGAAGTTGGACCTCGATTGTTGGTGACGGTTCAAAACCGGGTTTGGAGAGCATCTTAGGAAATCAGACGCATTTTGGAAGAGGCATATCTCTTAGCTAAGGACGAATATCAGGGCCCATGATAGCTCATTTGAAAGCTAAGGGAGCTAACTTTCACCTCCAAAAAGAATCAACCTTAGACGTTGAGTAAATCTCGAGTTATTGAACTTTTAGTGCACGTAGGTCATGGGCTGTCCGGAAATGCGCAGTCTGTTTGCATCAGCCATATCTCAAGCTATAGACCTGATATGGAGGTGATTCAAAATCCATCGTTTTTCTAAGATCCCATGCTTTCTAATGACATAAGAATCATTGTATTTGCATGAGTAAAACTTGAGATATAGAGCTTGGAAGTTAGGCTTGATGTAATGACACTTCAAAAAGCGATGAAATGCATTCAATTGTGAACCGTTCCTTGGACTGTTTCTTTTGGCTTAAAAATGAATCACAATGCAACAAATTTTGTTGCAAAAGGGACTAATAAACAAGGACAAATAATTCACACAACGAGTCATAATGAATAATGAACTAGGACAAATGGTTCACACAACTAGTCATAAGGAATAATTAACAAGGACAAATGATTCACACAACGAGTCACAATGACTAATGAACTAGAACAAATGATTCATACATGTAGTTTCAATGACTAATGAACAAGGACAAATGATTCACACAACGAGTCACAATGACTAATGAACTAGAACAAATGATTCACACAAGGAGTCACAATGACTAATGAACAAGGACAAATGGTTCACACAACGAGTCACAAGGACTAATGAACAAGGACAAATGATTCACACAACGAATCACAAGGACTAATGAAAAAGAGCAAATGGTTCACACAACGAGTCACAAGGACTAATGAACAAGAACAAATGATTCACACAACGAGTCATAAGGACTAATAAACTAGAACAAATGATTTACCCAATGAGTCACAATGACTAATGAACAAGGACAAATGGTTCACAACGAGTCACAAGAACGAATGAACAAGGACAAATGGTTCACACAAAGAGTAACAAGGACTTATTAACAAGGACAAATGATTTACACAACGAGTCAAAGGGACTAATGGACAAGGACAAATGATTCACACAACGAGTCATAATGAATAATGAACTAAGACTAATGATTCACACAACGAGTTACAATGACTAATGAAAGAACAAATGATTTACAAAATGAGTCACAATGACTAATGAACAAGGACAAATGGTTCACAACGAGTCACAAGGATTAATTAACAAAGACAAATGTTTTACACAACGAGTCAAAGGGACTAATGAACAAGGACAAATAATTCACACAACGAGTCATAATGAATAATGAACTTGGACAAATGGTTCACACAACGAGTCACAATGACTAATGAACTAGAACAAATGATTCATACAAGGAGTTTCAATGACTAATGAACAAGGACAAATGGTTCACACAACGAGTCACAAGGAATAATTAACAAGGACAAATGATTCACACAACGAGTCACAATGACTAATGAACTAGAACAAATGATTTACAGAACAAGTCACAATGACAAATGAACAAGGACAAATGGTTCACAACGAGTCACTAGGAAGAATGAACATGGACAAATGGTTCACACAAGGACTAATTAACAAGGACAAATGATTTACACAACAAGTCAAAGAAACTAATGGACAAGGACAAATGATTCACACAACGAGTCATAATGAGTAATGAACTAAATCAAATGATTCACACAACGAGTCACAATGACTAATGAACTAGAACAAATGATTTACATAACGAATCACAATGACTAATGAACAAGGACAAATGGTACACGAGTCACAAGGATTAATTAACTAGGACAAATGTATTACACAACGAGTCAAAGGGACTAATGAACAAGGACAAATAATTCACACAACGAGTCATAATGAATAATGAACTAGGACAAATGGTTCACACAACGAGTCACAAGGAATAATTAACAAGGACAAATGATTCACACAACGAGTCACAATGACTAATGAACTAGAACAAATGATTCATACAAGGAGTTTCAATGACTAATGAACAAGGACAAATGGTTCACACAACGAATCACAAGGATTAATTAACAAGGACAAATGCTTTACACAACGAGTCAAAAGGACTAATGAACAAGGACAAAAAATTCACACAACGAGTCATAATGAATAATGAACTAGGACAAAGGGTTCACACAATGAGTCATAAGGAATAATTAACAAGGACAAATGATTCACACAACGAGTCACAATGACTAATGAACTAGAACAATTGATTCATACAAGGAGTTTCAATGACTAATGAACAAGGACAAATGGTTCACACAACGAATCACAAGGACTAATTAACAAGGACAAATGCTTTACACAACGAATCAAAGGGACTAATGAACAAGGACAAATAATTCACACAATGAGTCATAATGAATAATGAACTAGGACAAATGGTTCACACAACGAGTCATAAGGAATAATTAACAAGGACAAATGATTCACACAACGAGTCACAATGACTAATGAACTAGAACAAATGATTCATACATGTAGTTTCAATGACTAATGAACAAGGACAAATGGTTCACACAACGAATCACAAGGACTAATTAACAAGGACAAATGCTTTACACAACGAGTAAAAGGGACTAATGAACAAGGACAAATAATTCACACAACGAGTCATAATGAATAATGAACTAGGATAAATGATTCACACAACGAGTCACAATGACTAATAAACTAGAACAAATGATTCACACAAGGAGTCACAATGAATAATGAACAAGGACAAATGGTTCACACAACGAGTCACAAGGACTAATGAACAAGGACAAATGATTCACACAATGAGTCACAAGGACTAATGAAAAAGAGCAAATGGTTCACACAACGAGTCACAAGGACTAATGAACAAGAACAAATGGTTCACACAACGAGTCATAAGGACTAATAAACTAGAACAAATGATTTACCCAACGAGTCACAATGACTAATGAACAAGGACAAATGGTTCACAACGAGTCACAAGAACGAATGAACAAGGACAAATGGTTCACACAAAGAGTAACAAGGACTTATTAACAAGGACAAATGATTTACACAACGAGTCAAAGGGACTAATGGACAAGGACAAATGATTCACACAACGAGTCATAATGAATAATGAACTAAGACTAATGATTCACACAACGAGTTACAATGACTAATGAAAGAACAAATGATTTACAAAATGAGTCACAATGACTAATGAACAAGGACAAATGGTTCACAACGAGTCACAAGGATTAATTAACAAAGACAAATGTTTTACACAACGAGTCAAAGGGACTAATGAACAAGGACAAATAATTCACACAACGAGTCATAATGAATAATGAACTTGGACAAATGGTTCACACAACGAGTCACAAGGAATAATTAACAAGGACAAATGATTCACACAACGAGTCACAATGACTAATGAACTAGAACAAATGATTCATACAAGGAGTTTCAATGACTAATGAACAAGGACAAATGGTTCACACAACGAGTCACAAGGAATAATTAATAAGGACAAATGATTCACACGACGACTCACAATGACTAATGAACTAGAACAAATGATTTACAGAACAAGTCACAATGACAAATGAACAACGACAAATGGTTCACAACGAGTCACTAGGACGAATGAACATGGACAAATGGTTCACACAAGGACTAATTAACAAGGACAAATGATTTACACAACGAGTCAAAGGAACTAATGGACAAGGACAAATGATTCACACAACGAGTCATAATGAGTAATGAACTTAATCAAATGATTCACACAACGAGTCACAATGACTAATGAACTAGAACAAATGATTTACATAACGAATCACAATGACTAATGAACAAGGACAAATGGTACACGAGTCACAAGGATTAATTAACTAGGACAAATGTTTTACACAACGAGTCAAAGGGACTAATGAACAAGGACAAATAATTCACACAACGAGTCATAATGAATAATGAACTAGGACAAATGGTTCACACAACGAGTCACAAGGAATAATTAACAAGGACAAATGACTCACACAACGAGTCACAATGACTAATGAACTAGAACAAATGATTCATACAAGGAGTTTCAATGACTAATGAACAAGGACAAATGGTTCAAACAACGAATCACAAGGATTAATTAACAAGGACAAATGCTTTACACAACGTGTCAAAGGGACTAATGAACAAGGACAAAAAATTCACACAACGAGTCATAATGAATAATGAACAAGGACAAAGGGTTCACACAACGAGTTATAAGGAATAATTAACAAGGACAAATGATTCACACAACGAGTCACAATGACTAATGAACTAGAACAATTGATTCATACAAGGAGTTTCAATGACTAATGAACAAGGACAAATGGTTCACACAACGAATCACAAGGACTAATTAACAAGGACAAATGCTTTACACAACGAATCAAAGGCACTAATGAACAAGGACAAATAATTCACACAACGAGTCATAATGAATAATGAACTAGGACAAATGGTTCACACAACGAGTCATAAGGAATAATTAACAAGGACAAATGATTCACACAACGAGTCACAATGACTAATGAACTAGAACAAATGATTCATACATGTAGTTTCAATGACTAATGAACAAGGACAAATGGTTCACACAACGAATCACAAGGACTAATTAACAAGGACAAATGCTTTACACAACGAGTCAAAGGGACTAATGAACAAGGACAAATAATTCACACAACGAGTCATAATGAATAATGAACTAGGATAAATGATTCACACAACGAGTCACAATGACTAATGAACTAGAACAAATGATTCACACAAGAAGTCACAATGAATAATGAACAAGGACAAATGGTTCACACAACGAGTCACAAGGACTAATGAACAAGGACAAATGATTCACACAATGAGTCACAAGGACTAATGAAAAAGAACAAATGGTTCACACAACGAGTCACAAGGACTAATGAACAAGCACAAATGGTTCACACAACGAGTCATAAGGATTAATAAAAAGAACAAATGATTTACCCAAATGAGTCACAATGACTAATGAACAAGGACAAATGGTTCACAACGAGTCACAAGGACGAATGAACAAGGACAAATGGTTCACACAAAGAGTCACAAGGACTAATTAACAAGGACAAATGATTTACACAACGAGTCAAAGGGACTAATGGACAAGGACAAATGATTCACACAACGAGTCATAATGAATAATGAACTAAGACAAATGATTCACACAACGAGTTACAATGACTAATGAACTAGAACAAATGATTTACAAAACGAGTCACAATGACTAATGAACAAGGACAAATGGTTTACAACGAGTCACAAGGATTAATTAACAAGGACAAATGTTTTACACAACGAGTCAAAGGGACTAATGAACAAGGACAAATAATTCACACAACGAGTCATAATGAATAATGAACTAGGACAAATGGTTCACACAACGAGTCACAAGGAATAATTAACAAGGACAAATGATTCACACAACGAGTCACAATGACTAATGAACTAGAACAAATGATTCATACAAGCAGTTTCAATGACTAATGAACAAGGACAAACTGCTCACACAACGAGTCACAAGGAATAATTAACAAGGACAAATGATTCACACAACGAGTCACAATGACTAATGAACTAGAACAAATGATTTACATAACGAATCACAATGACTAATGAACAAGGACAAATGGTACACGAGTCACAAGGATTAATTAACTAGGACAAATGTTTTACACAACGTGTCAAAGGGACTAATGAACAAGGACAAATAATTCACACAACGAGTCATAATGAATAATGAACTAGGACAAATGGTTCACACAATGACTAATGAACAAATGGTTCACACAACGAGTCACAAGGACTAATGAACAAGCACAAATGGTTCACACAACGAGTCATAAGGACTAATAAAATAGAACAAATGATTTACCCAAATGAGTCACAATGACTAATGAACAAGGACAAATGGTTCACAACGAGTCACAAGGACGAATGAACAAGGACAAATGGTTCACACAAATAGTCACAAGGACTAATTAACAAGGACAAATGATTTACACAACGAGTCAAAGGGACTAATGGACAGGGACAAATGATTCACACAACGAGTCATAATGAATAATGAACTAAGACAAATGATTCACACAACGAGTTACAATGACTAATGAACTAGAACAAATGATTTACAAAACGAGTCACAATGATTAATGAACAAGGACAAATGGTTCACAACGAGTCACAAAGATTAATTAACAAGGACAAATGTTTTACACAACGAGTCAAAGAGACTAATGAACAAGGACAAATAATTCACACAACGAGTCATAATGAATAATGAACTAGGACAAATGGTTCACACAACGAGTCACAAGGAATAATTAACAAGGACAAATGATTCACACAACGAGTCACAATGACTAATGAACTAGAACAAATGATTTACACAACGAGTCACAATGACAAATGAACAAGGACAAATGGTTCACAACGAGTCACAAGGACGAATGAACAAGGACAAATGGTTCACACAAGGACTAATTAACAAGGACAAATGATTTACACGAGTCAAAGGAACTAATGGACAAGGACAAATGATTCACACAACGAGTCATAATGAATAATGAACTAAATCAAATGATTCACACAACGAGTCACAATGACTAATTAACTAGAACAAATGATTTACATAACGAATCACAATGACTAATGAACAAGGAACAATGGTACACGAGTCACAAGGATTAATTAACTAGGACAAATGTTTTACACAACGAGTCAAAGGGACTAATGAACAAGGACAAATAATTCACACAACGAGTAATAATGAATAATGAACTAGGACAAATGGTTCTCACAACGAGTCACAGGGAATAATTAACAAGGACAATTGATTCACACAACGAGTCACAATGACTAATGAACTAGAACAAATGATTCATACAAGGAGTTTCAATGACTAATGAACAAGGACAAATGGTTCACACAACGAATCACAAGGACTAATTAACAAGGACAAATGCTTTACACAACGAGTCAAAGGGACTAATGAACAAGGACAAATAATTCACACGAGTCATAATGAATAATGAACTAGGACAAAGGGTTCACACAACGAGTCATAAGGAATAATTAACAAGGACAAATGATTCACACAACGAGTCACAATGACTAATGAACTAGAACAAATGATTCATACAAGGAGTTTCAATGACTAATGAACAAGGACAAATGGTTCACACAACGAATCACAAGGACTAATTAACAAGGACAAATGCTTTACACAACGAGTCAAAGGGACTAATGAACAAGGACAAATAATTCACACAACGAGTCATAATGAATAATGAACTAGGACAAATGATTCACACAACGAGTCACAATGACTAATGAACTAGAACAAATGATTCACACAAGGAGTCACAATGAATAATGAACAAGGACAAATGGTTCACACAACGAGTCACAAGTACTAATGAACAAGGACAAATGATTCACACAACGAGTCACAATGACAAATGAACAAGGACAAATGGTTCACAACGAGTCACAAGGACGAATGAACAAGGACAAATGGTTCACACAAGGACTAATTAACAAGGACAAATGAACTAGGACAAATGTTTTACACAACGAGTCAAAGGGACTAATGAACAAGGACAAATAATTCACACAACGAGTCATAATGAATAATGAACTAGGACAAATGGTTCTCACAACGAGTCACAAGGAATAATTAACAAGGACAATTGATTCACACAACGAGTCACAATGACTAATGAACTAGAACAAATGATTCATACAAGGAGTTTCAATGACTAATGAACAAGGACAAATGGTTCACACAACGAATCACAAGGACTAATTAACAAGGACAAATTCTTTACACAACGATTCAAAGGGACTAATGAACAAGGACAAATAATTCACACGAGTCATAATGAATAATGAACTAGGACAAAGGGTTCACACAACGAGTCATAAGGAATAATTAACAAGGACAAATGATTCACACAACGAGTCACAATGACTAATGAACTAGAACAAATGATTCATACAAGGAGTTTCAATGACTAATGAACAAGGACAAATGGTTCACACAACGAATCACAAGGACTAATTAACAAGGACAAATAATACACACAACGAGTCATAATGAATAATGAACAAGGACAAATGATTCACACAACGAGTCACAATGACTAATGAACTAGAACAAATGATTCACACAAGGAGTCACAATGACTAATGAACAAGGACAAATGATTCACACAACGAGTCACAATGACTAATGAACTAGAACAAATGATTCACACAAGGAGTCACAATGACTAATGAACAAGGACAAATGGTTCACACAACGAGTCACAAGGACTAATGAACAAGGACAAATGATTCACACAACGAGTGACAAGGACAAATGAAAAAGAACAAATGATTCACACAACGAGTCACAAGGACTAATGAACAAGAACAAATGGTTCACACAACGAGTCATAAGGACTAATAAACTAGAACAAATGATTTACCCAACGAGTCACAATGACTAATGAACAAGGACAATTGGTTCACAACGAGTCACAAGGACGAATGAACAAGGACAAATGGTTCACACAAGGACTAATTAACAAGGACAAATGATTTACACAACGAGTCAAAGGAACTAATGGACAAGGACAAATGATTCACACAACGAGTCATAATGAACAATGAAGTAAATCAAATGATTCACACAACGAGTCACATTGACTAATGAACTAGAACAAATGATTTACATAACAAATCACAATGACTAATGAACAAGGACAAATGGTACACGAGTCACAAGGATTAATTAACTAGGACAAATGTTTTACACAACGAGTCAAAGGGACTAATGAACAAGGACAAATAATTCACACAACGAGTCATAATGAATAATGAACTAGGACAAATGGTTCACACAACGAGTCACAAGGAATAATTAACAAGGACAAATGATTCACACAACGAGTCACAATGACTAATGAACTAGAACAAATGATTCATACAAGGAGTTTCAATGACTAATGAACAAGGAAAAATGGTTCACACAACGAATCACAAGGACTAATTAACAAGGACAAATGCTTTACACAACGAGTCAAAGGGACTAATGAACAAGGACAAATAATTCACACAACGAGTCATAATGAATAATGAACTAGGACAAAGGGTTCACACAACGAGTCATAAGGATTAATTAACAAGGACAAATGATTCACACAACGAGTCACAATGACTAATGAACTAGAACAATTGATTCATACAAGGAGTTTCAATGACTAATGAACAAGGACAAATGGTTCACACAACGAATCACAAGGACTAATTAACAAGGACAAATGCTTTACACAACGAATCAAAGGGACTAATGAACAAGGACAAATAATTCACATAACGAGTCATAATGAATAATGAACTAGGACAAATGGTTCACACAACGAGTCATAAGGAATAATTAACAAGGACAAATGATTCACACAACGAGTCACAATGACTAATGAACTAGAACAAATGATTCATACATGTAGTTTCAATGACTAATGAACAAGGACAAATGGTTCACACAACGAATCACAAGGACTAATTAACAAGCACAAATGCTTTACACAACGAGTCAAAGGGACTAATGAACAAGGACAAATAATTCACACAACGAGTCACAATGAATAATGAACTAGGACAAATGATTCACACAACGAGTCACAATGACTAATGAACTAGAACAAATGATTCACACAAGGAGTCACAATGAATAATGAACAAGGACAAATGGTTCACACAACGAGTCACAAGGACTAATGAACAAGGACAAATAATTCACACAACGAGTCATAATGAATAATGAACTAGGACAAATGGTTCACACAACGAGTCACAAGGAATAATTAACAAGGACAAATGATTCACACAACGAGTCACAATGACTAATGAACTAGAACAAATGATTCATACAAGCAGTTTCAATGACTAATGAACAAGGACAAACTGTTCACACAACGAGTCACAAGGAATAATTAACAAGGACAAATGATTCACACAACGAGTCACAATGACTAATGAACTAGAACAAATGATTTACATAACGAATCACAATGACTAATGAACAAGGACAAATGGTACACGAGTCACAAGGATTAATTAACTAGGACAAATGTTTTACACAACGAGTCAAAGGGACTAATGAACAAGGACAAATAATTCACACAACGAGTCATAATGAATAATGAACTAGGACAAATGGTTCACACAATGACTAATGAACAAATGGTTCACACAACGAGTCACAAGGACTAATGAACAAGCACAAATGGTTCACACAACGAGTCATAAGGACTAATAAAATAGAACAAATGATTTACAAAGCGAGTCACAATGACTAATGAACAAGGACAAATGGTTCACAACGAGTCACAAGGACGAATGAACAAGGACAAATGGTTCACACAAATAGTCACAAGGACTAATTAACAAGGACAAATGATTTACACAACGAGTCAAAGGGACTAATGGACAGGGACAAATGATTCACACAACGAGTCATAATGAATAATGAACTAAGACAAATGATTCACACAACGAGTTACAATGACTAATGAACTAGAACAAATGATTTACAAAACGAGTCACAATGATTAATGAACAAGGACAAATGGTTCACAACGAGTCACAAAGATTAATTAACAAGGACAAATGTTTTACACAACGAGTCAAAGAGACTAATGAACAAGGACAAATAATTCACACAACGAGTCATAATGAATAATGAACTAGGACAAATGGTTCACACAACGAGTCACAAGGAATAATTAACAAGGACAAATGATTCACACAACGAGTCACAATGACTAATGAACTAGAACAAATGATTTACACAACGAGTCACAATGACAAATGAACAAGGACAAATGGTTCACAACGAGTCACAAGGACGAATGAACAAGGACAAATGGTTCACACAAGGACTAATTAACAAGGACAAATGATTTACACGAGTCAAAGGAACTAATGGACAAGGACAAATGATTCACACAACGAGTCATAATGAATAATGAACTAAATCAAATGATTCACACAACGAGTCACAATGACTAATTAACTAGAACAAATGATTTACATAACGAATCACAATGACTAATGAACAAGGAACAATGGTACACGAGTCACAAGGATTAATTAACTAGGACAAATGTTTTACACAACGAGTCAAAGGGACTAATGAACAAGGACAAATAATTCACACAACGAGTAATAATGAATAATGAACTAGGACAAATGATTTACATAACGAATCACAATGACTAATGAACAAGGAACAATGGTACACGAGTCACAAGGATTAATTAACTAGGACAAATGTTTTACACAACGAGTCAAAGGGACTAATGAACAAGGACAAATAATTCACACAACGAGTAATATTGAATAATGAACTAGGACAAATGGTTCTCACAACGAGTCACAGGGTATAATTAACAAGGACAATTGATTCACACAACGAGTCACAATGACTAATGAACTAGAACAAATGATTCATACAAGGAGTTTCAATGACTAATGAACAAGGACAAATGGTTCACACAACGAATCACAAGGACTAATTAACAAGGACAAATGCTTTACACAACGAGTCAAAGGGACTAATGAACAAGGACAAATAATTCACACAACGAGTCATAATGAATAATGAACTAGGACAAATGATTCACACAACGAGTCACAATGACTAATGAACTAGAACAAATGATTCACACAAGGAGTCACAATGAATAATGAACAAGGACAAATGGTTCACACAACGAGTCACAAGGACTAATGAACAAGGACAAATGATTCACACAACGAGTCACAATGACAAATGAACAAGGACAAATGGTTCACAACGAGTCACAAGGACGAATGAACAAGGACAAATGGTTCACACAAGGACTAATTAACAAGGACAAATGAACTAGGACAAATGTTTTACACAACGAGTCAAAGGGACTAATGAACAAGGACAAATAATTCACACAACGAGTCATAATGAAAAATGAACTAGGACAAATGGTTCTCACAACGAGTCACAAGGAATAATTAACAAGGACAATTGATTCACACAACGAGTCACAATGACTAATGAACTAGAACAAATGATTCATACAAGGAGTTTCAATGACTAATGAACAAGGACAAATGGTTCACACAACGAATCACAAGGACTAATTAACAAGGACAAATGCTTTACACAACGATTCAAAGGGACTAATGAACAAGGACAAATAATTCACACGAGTCATAATGAATAATGAACTAGGACAAAGGGTTCACACAACGAGTCATAAGGAATAATTAACAAGGACAAATGATTCACACAACGAGTCACAATGACTAATGAACTAGAACAAATGATTCATACAAGGAGTTTCAATGACTAATGAACAAGGACAAATGGTTCACACAACGAATCACAAGGACTAATTAACAAGGACAAATAATACACACAACGAGTCATAATGAATAATGAACAAGGACAAATGATTCACACAACGAGTCACAATGACTAATGAACTAGAACAAATGTTTCACACAAGGAGTCACAATAACTAATGAACAAGGACAAATGATTCACACAACGAGTCACAATGACTAATGAACTAGAACAAATGATTCACACAAGGAGTCACAATGACTAATGAACAAGGACAAATGGTTCACACAACGAGTCACAAGGACTAATGAACAAGGACAAATGATTCACACAACGAGTGACAAGGACAAATGAAAAAGAACAAATGATTCACACAACGAGTCACAAGGACTAATGAACAAGAACAAATGGTTCACACAACGAGTCATAAGGACTAATAAACTAGAACAAATGATTTACCCAACGAGTCACAATGACTAATGAACAAGGACAATTGGTTCAGAACGAGTCACAAGGACGAATGAACAAGGACAAATGGTTCACACAAGGACTAATTAACAAGGACAAATGATTTACACAACGAGTCAAAGGAACTAATGGACAAGGACAAATGATTCACACAACGAGTCATAATGAACAATGAAGTAAATCAAATGATTCACACAACGAGTCACATTGACTAATGAACTAGAACAAATGATTTACATAACAAATCACAATGACTAATGAACAAGGACAAATGGTACACGAGTCACAAGGATTAATTAACTAGGACAAATGTTTTACACAACGAGTCAAAGGGACTAATGAACAAGGACAAATAATTCACACAACGAGTCATAATGAATAATGAACTAGGACAAATGGTTCACACAACGAGTCACAAGGAATAATTAACAAGGACAAATGATTCACACAACGAGTCACAATGACTAATGAACTAGAACAAATGATTCATACAAGGAGTTTCAATGACTAATGAACAAGGAAAAATGGTTCACACAACGAATCACAAGGACTAATTAACAAGGACAAATGCTTTACACAACGAGTCAAAGGGACTAATGAACAAGGACAAATAATTCACACAACGAGTCATAATGAATAATGAACTAGGACAAAGGGTTCACACAATGAGTCATAAGGATTAATTAACAAGGACAAATGATTCACACAACGAGTCACAATGACTAATGAACTAGAACAATTGATTCATACAAGGAGTTTCAATGACTAATGAACAAGGACAAATGGTTCACACAACGAATCACAAGGACTAATTAACAAGGACAAATGCTTTACACAACGAATCAAAGGGACTAATGAACAAGGACAAATAATTCACACAACGAGTCATAATGAATAATGAACTAGGACAAATGGTTCACACAACGAGTCATAAGGAATAATTAACAAGGACAAATGATTCACACAACGAGTCACAATGACTAATGAACTAGAACAAATGATTCATACATGTAGTTTCAATGACTAATGAACAAGGACAAATGGTTCACACAACGAATCACAAGGACTAATTAACAAGCACAAATGCTTTACACAACGAGTCAAAGGGACTAATGAACAAGGACAAATAATTCACACAACGAGTCACAATGAATAATGAACTAGGACAAATGATTCACACAACGAGTCACAATGACTAATGAACTAGAACAAATGATTCACACAAGGAGTCACAATGAATAATGAACAAGGACAAATGGTTCACACAACGAGTCACAAGGACTAATGAACAAGGACAAATGATTCACACAACGAGTGACAAGGACAAATCAAAAAGAACAAATGGTTCACACAACGAGTCACAAGGACTACTGAACAAGAACAAATGGTTCACACAACGAGTCATAAGGACTAATAAACTAGAACAAATGATTTACCCAACGAGTCACAATGACTAATGAACAAGGACAATTGGTTCACAACGAGTCACAAGGACGAATGAACAAGGACAAATGGTTCACACAAGGACTAATTAAGAAGGACAAATGATTTACACAACGAGTCAAAGGAACTAATGGACAAGGACAAATGATTCACACAACGAGTCATAATGAACAATGAAGTAAATCAAATAATTCACACAACGAGTCACATTGACTAATGAACTAGAACAAATGATTTACTTAACAAATCACAATGACTAATGAACAAGGACAAATGGTACACGAGTCACAAGGATTAATTAACTAGGACAAATGTTTTACACAACGAGTCAAAGGGACTAATGACAAAGGACAAATAATTCACACAACGAGTCATAATGAATTATGAACTAGGACAAATGGTTCACACAACGATTCACAAGGAATAATTAACAAGGACAAATGATTCACACAACGAGTCACAATGACTAATGAACTAGAACAAATGATTCATACAAGGAGTTTCAATGACTAATGAACAAGGAAAAATGGTTCACACAACGAATCACAAGGACTAATTAACAAGGACAAATGCTTTACACAACGAGTCAAAGGGACTAATGAACAAGGACAAATAATTCACACAACGAGTCATAATGAATAATGAACTAGGACAAAGGGTTCACACAACGAGTCATAAGGATTAATTAACAAGGACAAATGATTCACACAACGAGTCACAATGACTAATGAACTAGAACAATTGATTCATACAAGGAGTTTCAATGACTAATGAACAAGGACAAATGGTTCACACAACGAATCACAAGGACTAATTAACAAGGACAAATGCTTTACACAACGAATCAAAGGGACTAATGAACAAGGACAAATAATTCACACAACGAGTCATAATGAATAATGAACTAGGACAAATGGTTCACACAACGAGTCATAAGGAATAATTAACAAGGACAAATGATTCACACAACGAGTCACAATGACTAATGAACTAGAACAAATGATTCATACATGTAGTTTCAATGACTAATGAACAAGGACAAATGGTTCACACAACGAATCACAAGGACTAATTAACAAGCACAAATGCTTTACACAACGAGTCAAAGGGACTAATGAACAAGGACAAATAATTCACACAACGAGTCATAATGAATAATGAACTAGGACAAATGATTCACACAACGAGTCACAATGACTAATGAACTAGAACAAATGATTCACACAAGGAGTCATAATGAATAATGAACAAGGACAAATGGTTCACACAACGAGTCACAAGGACTAATGAACAAGGACAAATGATTCACACAATGAGCCACAAGGACTAATGAAAAAGAACAAATGGTTCACACAACGAGTCACAAAGACTAATGAACAAGCACAAATGGTTCACACAACGAGTCATAAGGACTAATAAAATAGGACAAATGATTTACCCAAATGAGTCACAATGACTAATGAACAAGGACAAATGGTTCACAACGAGTCACAAGGACGAATGAACAAGGACAAATGGTTCACACAAAGAGTCACAAGGACTAATTAACAAGGACAAATGATTTACACAACGAGTCAAAGGGACTAATGGACAAGGACAAATGATTCACACAACGAGTCATAATGAATAATGAACTAAGACAAATGATTCACACAACGAGTTACAATGACTAATGAACTAGAACAAATGATTTACAAAACGAGTCACAATGATTAATGAACAAGGACAAATGGTTCACAACGAGTCACAAAGATTAATTAACAAGGACATATGTTTTACACAACGAGTCAAAGGGACTAATGAACAAGGACAAATAATTCACACAACGAGTGATAATGAATAATGAACTAGGACAAATGGTTCACACAACGAGTCACAAGGAATAATTAACAAGGACAATTGATTCACACAACGAGTCACAATGACTAATGAACTAGAACAAATGATTCATATAAGGAGTTTCAATGACTAATGAACAAGGACAAATGATTCACACAACGAGTCACAATGACTAATGAACTAGAACAAATGATTCACACAAGGAGTCACAATGACTAATGAACAAGGACAAATGATTCACACAACGAGTCACAATGACTAATGAACTAGAACAAATGATTCACACAAGGAGTCACAATGACTAATGAACAAGGACAAATGGTTCACACAACGAGTCACAAGGACTAATGAACACGGACAAATGATTCACACAACGAGTGACAAGGACAAATGAAAAAGAACAAATGATTCACACAACGAGTCACAAGGACTAATGAACAAGAACAAATGGTTCACACAACGAGTCATAAGGGCTAATAAACTAGAACAAATGATTTACCCAACGAGTCACAATGACTAATGAACAAGGACAATTGGTTCACAACGAGTCACAAGGACGAATGAACAAGGACAAATGGTTCACACAAGGACTAATTAACAAGGACAAATGATTTACACAACGAGTCAAAGGAACTAATGGACAAGGACAAATGATTCACACAACGAGTCATAATGAACAATGAAGTAAATCAAATGATTCACACAACGAGTCACATTGACTAATGAACTAGAACAAATGATTTACATAACAAATCACAATGACTAATGAACAAGGACAAATGGTACACGAGTCACAAGGATTAATTAACTAGGACAAATGTTTTACACAACGAGTCAAAGGGACTAATGAACAAGGACAAATAATTCACACAACGAGTCATAATGAATAATGAACTAGGACAAATGGTTCACACAACGAGTCACAAGGAATAATTAACAAGGACAAATGATTCACACAACGAGTCACAATGACTAATGAACTAGAACAAATGATTCATACAAGGAGTTTCAATGACTAATGAACAAGGAAAAATGGTTCACACAACGAATCACAAGGACTAATTAACAAGGACAAATGCTTTACACAACGAGTCAAAGGGACTAATGAACAAGGACAAATAATTCACACAACGAGTCATAATGAATAATGAACTAGGACAAAGGGTGCACACAACGAGTCATAAGGATTAATTAACAAGGACAAATGATTCACACAACGAGTCACAATGACTAATGAACTAGAACAATTGATTCATACAAGGAGTTTCAATGACTAATGAACAAGGACAAATGGTTCACACAACGAATCACAAGGACTAATTAACAAGGACAAATGCTTTACACAACGAATCAAAGGGACTAATGAACAAGGACAAATAATTCACACAACGAGTCATAATGAATAATGAACTAGGACAAATGGTTCACACAACAAGTCATAAGGAATAATTAACAAGGACAAATGATTCACACAACGAGTCACAATGACTAATGAACTAGAACAAATGATTCATACATGTAGTTTCAATGACTAATGAACAAGGACAAATGGTTCACACAACGAATCACAAGGACTAATTAACAAGCACAAATGCTTTACACAACGAGTCAAAGGGACTAATGAACAAGGACAAATAATTCACACAACGAGTCACAATGAATAATGAACTAGGACAAATGATTCACACAACGAGTCACAATGACTAATGAACTAGAACAAATGATTCACACAAGGAGTCACAATGAATAATGAACAAGGACAAATGGTTCACACAACGAGTCACAAGGACTAATGAACAAGGACAAATGATTCACACAACGAGTGACAAGGACAAATGAAAAAGAACAAATGGTTCACACAACGAGTCACAAGGACTACTGAACAAGAACAAATGGTTCACACAACGAGTCATAAGGACTAATAAACTAGAACAAATGATTTACCCAACGAGTCACAATGACTAATGAACAAGGACAATTGGTTCACAACGAGTCACAAGGACGAATGAACAAGGACAAATGGTTCACACAAGGACTAATTAAGAAGGACAAATGATTTACACAACGAGTCAAAGGAACTAATGGACAAGGACAAATGATTCACACAACGAGTCATAATGAACAATGAAGTAAATCAAATAATTCACACAACGAGTCACATTGACTAATGAACTAGAACAAATGATTTACATAACAAATCACAATGACTAATGAACAAGGACAAATGGTACACGAGTCACAAGGATTAATTAACTAGGACAAATGTTTTACACAACGAGTCAAAGGGACTAATGAACAAGGACAAATAATTCACACAACGAGTCATAATGAATAATGAACTAGGACAAATGGTTCACACAACGAGTCACAAGGAATAATTAACAAGGACAAATGATTCACACAACGAGTCACAATGACTAATGAACTAGAACAAATGATTCATACAAGGAGTTTCAATGACTAATGAACAAGGAAAAATGGTTCACACAACGAATCACAAGGACTAATTAACAAGGACAAATGCTTTACACAACGAGTCAAAGGGACTAATGAACAAGGACAAATAATTCACACAACGAGTCATAATGAATAATGAACTAGGACAAAGGGTTCACACAACGAGTCATAAGGATTAATTAACAAGGACAAATGATTCACACAACGAGTCACAATGACTAATGAACTAGAACAATTGATTCATACAAGGAGTTTCAATGACTAATGAACAAGGACAAATGGTTCACACAACGAATCACAAGGACTAATTAACAAGGACAAATGCTTTACACAACGAATCAAAGGGACTAATGAACAAGGACAAATAATTCACACAACGAGTCATAATGAATAATGAACTAGGACAAATGGTTCACACAACGAGTCATAAGGAATAATTAACAAGGACAAATGATTCACACAACGAGTCACAATGACTAATGAACTAGAACAAATGATTCATACATGTAGTTTCAATGACTAATGAACAAGGACAAATGGTTCACACAACGAATCACAAGGACTAATTAACAAGCACAAATGCTTTACACAACGAGTCAAAGGGACTAATGAACAAGGACAAATAATTCACACAACGAGTCACAATGAATAATGAACTAGGACAAATGATTCACACAACGAGTCACAATGACTAATGAACTAGAACAAATGATTCACACAAGGAGTCACAATGAATAATGAACAAGGACAAATGGTTCACACAACGAGTCACAAGGACTAATGAACAAGGACAAATGATTCCCACAATGAGCCACAAGGACTAATGAAAAAGAACAAATGGTTCACACAACGAGTCACAAGGACTACTGAACAAGAACAAATGGTTCACACAACGAGTCATAAGGACTAATAAACTAGAACAAATGATTTACCCAACGAGTCACAATGACTAATGAACAAGGACAATTGGTTCACAACGAGTCACAAGGACGAATGAACAAGGACAAATGGTTCACACAAGGACTAATTAAGAAGGACAAATGATTTACACAACGAGTCAAAGGAACTAATGGACAAGGACAAATGATTCACACAACGAGTCATAATGAACAATGAAGTAAATCAAATAATTCACACAACGAGTCACATTGACTAATGAACTAGAACAAATGATTTACATAACAAATCACAATGACTAATGAACAAGGACAAATGGTACACGAGTCACAAGGATTAATTAACTAGGACAAATGTTTTACACAACGAGTCAAAGGGACTAATGAACAAGGACAAATAATTCACACAACGAGTCATAATGAATAATGAACTAGGACAAATGGTTCACACAACGAGTCACAAGGAATAATTAACAAGGACAAATGATTCACACAACGAGTCACAATGACTAATGAACTAGAACAAATGATTCATACAAGGAGTTTCAATGACTAATGAACAAGGAAAAATGGTTCAACAACGAATCACAAGGACTAATTAACAAGGACAAATGCTTTACACAACGAGTCAAAGGGACTAATGAACAAGGACAAATAATTCACACAACGAGTCATAATGAATAATGAACTAGGACAAAGGGTTCACACAACGAGTCATAAGGATTAATTAACAAGGACAAATGATTCACACAACGAGTCACAATGACTAATGAACTAGAACAATTGATTCATACAAGGAGTTTCAATGACTAATGAACAAGGACAAATGGTTCACACAACGAATCACAAGGACTAATTAACAAGGACAAATGATTTACACAACGAGTCAAAGGGACTAATGGACAAGGACAAATGATTCACACAACGAGTCATAATGAATAATGAACTAAGACAAATGATTCACACAACGAGTTACAATGACTAATGAACTAGAACAAATGATTTACAAAACGAGTCACAATGATTAATGAACAAGGACAAATGGTTCACAACGAGTCACAAAGATTAATTAACAAGGACAAATGTTTTACACAACGAGTCAAAGGGACTAATGAACAAGGACAAATAATTCACACAACGAGTGATAATGAATAATGAACTAGGACAAATGGTTCACACAACGAGTCACAAGGAATAATTAACAAGGACAATTGATTCACACAACGAGTCACAATGACTAATGAACTAGAACAAATGATTCATATAAGGAGTTTCAATGACTAATGAACAAGGACAAATGATTCACACAACGAGTCACAATGACTAATGAACTAGAACAAATGATTCACACAAGGAGTCACAATGACTAATGAACAAGGACAAATGATTCACACAACGAGTCACAATGACTAATGAACTAGAACAAATGATTCACACAAGGAGTCACAATGACTAATGAACAAGGACAAATGGTTCACACAACGAGTCACAAGGACTAATGAACAAGGACAAATGATTCACACAACGAGTGACAAGGACAAATGAAAAAGGACAAATGATTCACACAACGAGTCACAAGGACTAATGAACAAGAACAAATGGTTCACACAACGAGTCATAAGGACTAATAAACTAGAACAAATGATTTACCCAACGAGTCACAATGACTAATGAACAAGGACAATTGGTTCACAACGAGTCACAAGGACGAATGAACAAGGACAAATGGTTCACACAAGGACTAATTAACAAGGACAAATGATTTACACAACGAGTCAAAGGAACTAATGGACAAGGACAAATGATTCACACAACGAGTCATAATGAACAATGAAGTAAATCAAATGATTCACACAACGAGTCACATTGACTAATGAACTAGAACAAATGATTTACATAACAAATCACAATGACTAATGAACAAGGACAAATGGTACACGAGTCACAAGGATTAATTAACTAGGACAAATGTTTTACACAACGAGTCAAAGGGACTAATGAACAAGGACAAATAATTCACACAACGAGTCATAATGAATAATGAACTAGGACAAATGGTTCACACAACGAGTCACAAGGAATAATTAACAAGGACAAATGATTCACACAACGAGTCACAATGACTAATGAACTAGAACAAATGATTCATACAAGGAGTTTCAATGACTAATGAACAAGGAAAAATGGTTCACACAACGAATCACAAGGACTAATTAACAAGGACAAATGCTTTACACAACGATTCAAAGGGACTAATGAACAAGGACAAATAATTCACACAACGAGTCATAATGAATAATGAACTAGGACAATGGGTTCACACAACGAGTCATAAGGATTAATTAACAAGGACAAATGATTCACACAACGAGTCACAATGACTAATGAACTAGAACAATTGATTCATACAAGGAGTTTCAATGACTAATGAACAAGGACAAATGGTTCACACAACGAATCACAAGGACTAATTAACAAGGACAAATGCTTTACACAACGAATCAAAGGGACTAATGAACAAGGACAAATAATTCACACAACGAGTCATAATGAATAATGAACTAGGACAAATGGTTCACACAACGAGTCATAAGGAATAATTAACAAGGACAAATGATTCACACAACGAGTCACAATGACTAATGAACTAGAACAAATGATTCATACATGTAGTTTCAATGACTAATGAACAAGGACAAATGGTTCACACAACGAATTACAAGGACTAATTAACAAGCACAAATGCTTTACACAACGAGTCAAAGGGACTAATGAACAAGGACAAATAATTCACACAACGAGTCACAATGAATAATGAACTAGGACAAATGATTCACACAACGAGTCACAATGACTAATGAACTAGAACAAATGATTCACACAAGGAGTCACAATGAATAATGAACAAGGACAAATGGTTCACACAACGAGTCACAAGGACTAATGAACAAGGACAAATGATTCACACAACGAGTCAAAGGGACTAATGAACAAGGACAAATAATTCACACAACGAGTCATAATGAATAATGAACTAGGACAAAGGGTTCACACAACGAGTCATAAGGATTAATTAACAAGGACAAATGATTCACACAACGAGTCACAATGACTAATGAACTAGAACAATTGATTCATACAAGGAGTTTCAATGACTAATGAACAAGGACAAATGGTTCACACAACGAATCACAAGGACTAATTAACAAGGACAAATGATTTACACAACGAGTCAAAGGGACTAATGGACAAGGACAAATGATTCACACAACGAGTCATAATGAATAATGAACTAAGACAAATGATTCACACAACGAGTTACAATGACTAATGAACTAGAACAAATGATTTACAAAACGAGTCACAATGATTAATGAACAAGGACAAATGGTTCACAACGAGTCACAAAGATTAATTAACAAGGACAAATGTTTTACACAACGAGTCAAAGGGACTAATGAACAAGGACAAATAATTCACACAACGAGTGATAATGAATAATGAACTAGGACAAATGGTTCACACAACGAGTCACAAGGAATAATTAACAAGGACAATTGATTCACACAACGAGTCACAATGACTAATGAACTAGAACAAATGATTCATATAAGGAGTTTCAATGACTAATGAACAAGGACAAATGATTCACACAACGAGTCACAATGACTAATGAACTAGAACAAATGATTCACACAAGGAGTCACAATGACTAATGAACAAGGACAAATGATTCACACAACGAGTCACAATGACTAATGAACTAGAACAAATGATTCACACAAGGAGTCACAATGACTAATGAACAAGGACAAATGGTTCACACAACGAGTCACAAGGACTAATGAACAAGGACAAATGATTCACACAACGAGTGACAAGGACAAATGAAAAAGGACAAATGATTCACACAACGAGTCACAAGGACTAATGAACAAGAACAAATGGTTCACACAACGAGTCATAAGGACTAATAAACTAGAACAAATGATTTACCCAACGAGTCACAATGACTAATGAACAAGGACAATTGGTTCACAACGAGTCACAAGGACGAATGAACAAGGACAAATGGTTCACACAAGGACTAATTAACAAGGACAAATGATTTACACAACGAGTCAAAGGAACTAATGGACAAGGACAAATGATTCACACAACGAGTCATAATGAACAATGAAGTAAATCAAATGATTCACACAACGAGTCACATTGACTAATGAACTAGAACAAATGATTTACATAACAAATCACAATGACTAATGAACAAGGACAAATGGTACACGAGTCACAAGGATTAATTAACTAGGACAAATGTTTTACACAACGAGTCAAAGGGACTAATGAACAAGGACAAATAATTCACACAACGAGTCATAATGAATAATGAACTAGGACAAATGGTTCACACAACGAGTCACAAGGAATAATTAACAAGGACAAATGATTCACACAACGAGTCACAATGACTAATGAACTAGAACAAATGATTCATACAAGGAGTTTCAATGACTAATGAACAAGGAAAAATGGTTCACACAACGAATCACAAGGACTAATTAACAAGGACAAATGCTTTACACAACGATTCAAAGGGACTAATGAACAAGGACAAATAATTCACACAACGAGTCATAATGAATAATGAACTAGGACAAAGGGTTCACACAACGAGTCATAAGGATTAATTAACAAGGACAAATGATTCACACAACGAGTCACAATGACTAATGAACTAGAACAATTGATTCATACAAGGAGTTTCAATGACTAATGAACAAGGACAAATGGTTCACACAACGAATCACAAGGACTAATTAACAAGGACAAATGATTTACACAACGAGTCAAAGGGACTAATGGACAAGGACAAATGATTCACACAACGAGTCATAATGAATAATGAACTAAGACAAATGATTCACACAACGAGTTACAATGACTAATGAACTAGAACAAATGATTTACAAAACGAGTCACAATGATTAATGAACAAGGACAAATGGTTCACAACGAGTCACAAAGATTAATTAACAAGGACAAATGTTTTACACAACGAGTCAAAGGGATTAATGAACAAGGACAAATAATTCACACAACGAGTGATAATGAATAATGAACTAGGACAAATGGTTCACACAACGAGTCACAAGGAATAATTAACAAGGACAATTGATTCACACAACGAGTCACAATGACTAATGAACTAGAACAAATGATTCATATAAGGAGTTTCAATGACTAATGAACAAGGACAAATGATTCACACAACGAGTCACAATGACTAATGAACTAGAACAAATGATTCACACAAGGAGTCACAATGACTAATGAACAAGGACAAATGATTCACACAACGAGTCACAATGACTAATGAACTAGAACAAATGATTCACACAAGGAGTCACAATGACTAATGAACAAGGACAAATGGTTCACACAACGAGTCACAAGGACTAATGAACAAGGACAAATGATTCACACAACGAGTGACAAGGACAAATGAAAAAGGACAAATGATTCACACAACGAGTCACAAGGACTAATGAACAAGAACAAATGGTTCACACAACGAGTCATAAGGACTAATAAACTAGAACAAATGATTTACCCAACGAGTCACAATGACTAATGAACAAGGACAATTGGTTCACAACGAGTCACAAGGACGAATGAACAAGGACAAATGGTTCACACAAGGACTAATTAACAAGGACAAATGATTTACACAACGAGTCAAAGGAACTAATGGACAAGGACAAATGATTCACACAACGAGTCATAATGAACAATGAAGTAAATCAAATGATTCACACAACGAGTCACATTGACTAATGAACTAGAACAAATGATTTACATAACAAATCACAATGACTAATGAACAAGGACAAATGGTACACGAGTCACAAGGATTAATTAACTAGGACAAATGTTTTACACAACGAGTCAAAGGGACTAATGAACAAGGACAAATAATTCACACAACGAGTCATAATGAATAATGAACTAGGACAAATGGTTCACACAACGAGTCACAAGGAATAATTAACAAGGACAAATGATTCACACAACGAGTCACAATGACTAATGAACTAGAACAAATGATTCATACAAGGAGTTTCAATGACTAATGAACAAGGAAAAATGGTTCACACAACGAATCACAAGGACTAATTAACAAGGACAAATGCTTTACACAACGATTCAAAGGGACTAATGAACAAGGACAAATAATTCACACAACGAGTCATAATGAATAATGAACTAGGACAAAGGGTTCACACAACGAGTCATAAGGATTAATTAACAAGGACAAATGATTCACACAACGAGTCACAATGACTAATGAACTAGAACAATTGATTCATACAAGGAGTTTCAATGACTAATGAACAAGGACAAATGGTTCACACAACGAATCACAAGGACTAATTAACAAGGACAAATGCTTTACACAACGAATCAAAGGGACTAATGAACAAGGACAAATAATTCACACAACAAGTCATAATGAATAATGAACTAGGACAAATGGTTCACACAACGAGTCATAAGGAATAATTAACAAGGACAAATGATTCACACAACGAGTCACAATGACTAATGAACTAGAACAAATGATTCATACATGTAGTTTCAATGACTAATGAACAAGGACAAATGGTTCACACAACGAATCACAAGGACTAATTAACAAGCACAAATGCTTTACACAACGAGTCAAAGGGACTAATGAACAAGGACAAATAATTCACACAACGAGTCACAATGAATAATGAACTAGGACAAATGATTCACACAACGAGTCACAATGACTAATGAACTAGAACAAATGATTCACACAAGGAGTCACAATGAATAATGAACAAGGACAAATGGTTCACACAACGAGTCACAAGGACTAATGAACAAGGACAAATGATTCACACAACGAGTGACAAGGACAAATGAAAAAGAACAAATGGTTCACACAACGAGTCACAAGGACTACTGAACAAGAACAAATGGTTCACACAACGAGTCATAAGGATTAATTAACAAGGACAAATGATTCACACAACGAGTCACAATGACTAATGAACTAGAACAATTGATTCATACAAGGAGTTTCAATGACTAATGAACAAGGACAAATGGTTCACACAACGAATCACAAGGACTAATTAACAAGGACAAATGATTTACACAACGAGTCAAAGGGACTAATGGACAAGGACAAATGATTCACACAACGAGTCATAATGAATAATGAACTAAGACAAATGATTCACACAACGAGTTACAATGACTAATGAACTAGAACAAATGATTTACAAAACGAGTCACAATGATTAATGAACAAGGACAAATGGTTCACAACGAGTCACAAAGATTAATTAACAAGGACAAATGTTTTACACAACGAGTCAAAGGGATTAATGAACAAGGACAAATAATTCACACAACGAGTGATAATGAATAATGAACTAGGACAAATGGTTCACACAACGAGTCACAAGGAATAATTAACAAGGACAATTGATTCACACAACGAGTCACAATGACTAATGAACTAGAACAAATGATTCATATAAGGAGTTTCAATGACTAATGAACAAGGACAAATGATTCACACAACGAGTCACAATGACTAATGAACTAGAACAAATGATTCACACAAGGAGTCACAATGACTAATGAACAAGGACAAATGATTCACACAACGAGTCACAATGACTAATGAACTAGAACAAATGATTCACACAAGGAGTCACAATGACTAATGAACAAGGACAAATGGTTCACACAACGAGTCACAAGGACTAATGAACAAGGACAAATGATTCACACAACGAGTGACAAGGACAAATGAAAAAGGACAAATGATTCACACAACGAGTCACAAGGACTAATGAACAAGAACAAATGGTTCACACAACGAGTCATAAGGACTAATAAACTAGAACAAATGATTTACCCAACGAGTCACAATGACTAATGAACAAGGACAATTGGTTCACAACGAGTCACAAGGACGAATGAACAAGGACAAATGGTTCACACAAGGACTAATTAACAAGGACAAATGATTTACACAACGAGTCAAAGGAACTAATGGACAAGGACAAATGATTCACACAACGAGTCATAATGAACAATGAAGTAAATCAAATGATTCACACAACGAGTCACATTGACTAATGAACTAGAACAAATGATTTACATAACAAATCACAATGACTAATGAACAAGGACAAATGGTACACGAGTCACAAGGATTAATTAACCAGGACAAATGTTTTACACAACGAGTCAAAGGGACTAATGAACAAGGACAAATAATTCACACAACGAGTCATAATGAATAATGAACTAGGACAAATGGTTCACACAACGAGTCACAAGGAATAATTAACAAGGACAAATGATTCACACAACGAGTCACAATGACTAATGAACTAGAACAAATGATTCATACAAGGAGTTTCAATGACTAATGAACAAGGAAAAATGGTTCACACAACGAATCACAAGGACTAATTAACAAGGACAAATGCTTTACACAACGATTCAAAGGGACTAATGAACAAGGACAAATAATTCACACAACGAGTCATAATGAATAATGAACTAGGACAAAGGGTTCACACAACGAGTCATAAGGATTAATTAACAAGGACAAATGATTCACACAACGAGTCACAATGACTAATGAACTAGAACAATTGATTCATACAAGGAGTTTCAATGACTAATGAACAAGGACAAATGGTTCACACAACGAATCACAAGGACTAATTAACAAGGACAAATGCTTTACACAACGAATCAAAGGGACTAATGAACAAGGACAAATAATTCACACAACGAGTCATAATGAATAATGAACTAGGACAAATGGTTCACACAACGAGTCATAAGGAATAATTAACAAGGACAAATGATTCACACAACGAGTCACAATGACTAATGAACTAGAACAAATGATTCATACATGTAGTTTCAATGACTAATGAACAAGGACAAATGGTTCACACAACGAATCACAAGGACTAATTAACAAGCACAAATGCTTTACACAACGAGTCAAAGGGACTAATGAACAAGGACAAATAATTCACACAACGAGTCACAATGAATAATGAACTAGGACAAATGATTCACACAACGAGTCACAATGACTAATGAACTAGAACAAATGATTCACACAAGGAGTCACAATGAATAATGAACAAGGACAAATGGTTCACACAACGAGTCACAAGGACTAATGAACAAGGACAAATGATTCACACAACGAGTGACAAGGACAAATGAAAAAGAACAAATGGTTCACACAACGAGTCACAAGGACTACTGAACAAGAACAAATGGTTCACACAACGAGTCATAAGGACTAATAAACTAGAACAAATGATTTACCCAACGAGTCACAATGACTAATGAACAAGGACAATTGGTTCACAACGAGTCACAAGGACGAATGAACAAGGACAAATGGTTCACACAAGGACTAATTAAGAAGGACAAATGATTTACACAACGAGTCAAAGGAACTAATGGACAAGGACAAATGATTCACACAACGAGTCATAATGAACAATGAAGTAAATCAAATAATTCACACAATGAGTCACATTGACTAATGAACTAGAACAAATGATTTACATAACAAATCACAATGACTAATGAACAAGGACAAATGGTACACGAGTCACAAGGATTAATTAACTAGGACAAATGTTTTACACAACGAGTCAAAGGGACTAATGAACAAGGACAAATAATTCACACAACGAGTCATAATGAATAATGAACTAGGACAAATGGTTCACACAACGAGTCACAAGGAATAATTAACAAGGACAAATGATTCACACAACGAGTCACAATGACTAATGAACTAGAACAAATGATTCATACAAGGAGTTTCAATGACTAATGAACAAGGAAAAATGGTTCACACAACGAATCACAAGGACTAATTAACAAGGACAAATGCTTTACACAACGAGTCAAAGGGACTAATGAACAAGGACAAATAATTCACACAACGAGTCATAATGAATAATGAACTAGGACAAAGGGTTCACACAACGAGTCATAAGGATTAATTAACAAGGACAAATGATTCACACAACGAGTCACAATGACTAATGAACTAGAACAATTGATTCATACAAGGAGTTTCAATGACTAATGAACAAGGACAAATGGTTCACACAACGAATCACAAGGACTAATTAACAAGGACAAATGCTTTACACAACGAATCAAAGGGACTAATGAACAAGGACAAATAATTCACACAACGAGTCATAATGAATAATGAACTAGGACAAATGGTTCACACAACGAGTCATAAGGAATAATTAACAAGGACAAATGATTCACACAACGAGTCACAATGACTAATGAACTAGAACAAATGATTCATACATGTAGTTTCAATGACTAATGAACAAGGACAAATGGTTCACACAACGAATCACAAGGACTAATTAACAAGCACAAATGCTTTACACAACGAGTCAAAGGGACTAATGAACAAGGACAAATAATTCACACAACGAGTCACAATGAATAATGAACTAGGACAAATGATTCACACAACGAGTCACAATGACTAATGAACTAGAACAAATGATTCACACAAGGAGTCACAATGAATAATGAACAAGGACAAATGGTTCACACAACGAGTCACAAGGACTAATGAACAAGGACAAATGATTCACACAATGAGCCACAAGGACTAATGAAAAAGAACAAATGGTTCACACAACGAGTCACAAGGACTACTGAACAAGAACAAATGGTTCACACAACGAGTCATAAGGACTAATAAACTAGAACAAATGATTTACCCAACGAGTCACAATGACTAATGAACAAGGACAATTGGTTCACAACGAGTCACAAGGACGAATGAACAAGGACAAATGGTTCACACAAGGACTAATTAAGAAGGACAAATGATTTACACAACGAGTCAAAGGAACTAATGGACAAGGACAAATGATTCACACAACGAGTCATAATGAACAATGAAGTAAATCAAATAATTCACACAACGAGTCACATTGACTAATGAACTAGAACAAATGATTTACATAACAAATCACAATGACTAATGAACAAGGACAAATGGTACACGAGTCACAAGGATTAATTAACTATGACAAATGTTTTACACAACGAGTCAAAGGGACTAATGAACAAGGACAAATAATTCACACAACGAGTCATAATGAATAATGAACTAGGACAAATGGTTCACACAACGAGTCACAAAGAATAATTAACAAGGACAAATGATTCACACAACGAGTCACAATGACTAATGAACTAGAACAAATGATTCATACAAGGAGTTTCAATGACTAATGAACAAGGAAAAATGGTTCACACAACGAATCACAAGGACTAATTAACAAGGACAAATGCTTTACACAACGAGTCAAAGGGACTAATGAACAAGGACAAATAATTCACACAACGAGTCATAATGAATAATGAACTAGGACAAAGGGTTCACACAACGAGTCATAAGGATTAATTAACAAGGACAAATGATTCACACAACGAGTCACAATGACTAATGAACTAGAACAATTGATTCATACAAGGAGTTTCAATGACTAATGAACAAGGACAAATGGTTCACACAACGAATCACAAGGACTAATTAACAAGGACAAATGCTTTACACAACGAATCAAAGGGACTAATGAACAAGGACAAATAATTCACACAACGAGTCATAATGAATAATGAACTAGGACAAATGGTTCACACAACGAGTCATAAGGAATAATTAACAAGGACAAATGATTCACACAACGAGTCACAATGACTAATGAACTAGAACAAATGATTCACACAAGGAGTCACAATGAATAATGAACAAGGACAAATGGTTCACACAACGAGTCACAAGGACTAATGAACAAGGACAAATGATTCACACAATGAGCCACAAGGACTAATGAAAATGAACAAATGGTTCACACAACGAGTCACAAAGACTAATGAACAAGCACAAATGGTTCACACAACGAGTCATAAGGACTAATAAAATAGGACAAATGATTTACCCAAATGAAAGTCACAATGACTAATGAACAAGGACAAATGGTTCACAACGAGTCACAAGGACGAATGAACAAGGACAAATGGTTCACACAAAGAGTCACAAGGACTAATTAACAAGGACAAATGATTTACACAACGAGTCAAAGGGACTAATGGACAAGGACAAATGATTCACACAACGAGTCATAATGAATAATGAACTAAGACAAATGATTCACACAACGAGTTACAATGACTAATGAACTAGAACAAATGATTTACAAAACGAGTCACAATGATTAATGAACAAGGACAAATGGTTCACAACGAGTCACAAAGATTAATTAACAAGGACAAATGTTTTACACAACGAGTCAAAGGGACTAATGAACAAGGACAAATAATTCACACAACGATTGATAATGAATAATGAACTAGGACAAATGGTTCACACAACGAGTCACAAGGAATAATTAACAAGGACAATTGATTCACACAACGAGTCACAATGACTAATGAACTAGAACAAATGATTCATATAAGGAGTTTCAATGACTAATGAACAAGGACAAATGGTTCACACAACGAATCACAAGGACTAATTAACAAGGACAAATGCTTTACACAACGAGTCAAAGGGACTAATGAACAAGGACAAATAATTCACACGAGTCATAATGAATAATGAACTAGGACAAAGGGTTCACACAACGAGTCATAAGGAATAATTAACAAGGACAAATGATTCACACAACGAGTCACAATGACTAATGAACTAGAACAATTAATTCATACAAGGAGTTTCAATGACTAATGAACAAGGACAAATGGTTCACACAACGAATCACAAGGACTAATTAACAAGGACAAATGCTTTACACAATGAATCAAAGGGACTAATGAACAAGGACAAATAATACACACAACGAGTCATAATGAATAATGAAGAAGGACAAATGATTCACACAACGAGTCACAATGACTAATGAACTAGAACAAATGATTCACACAAGGAGTCACAATGACTAATGAACAAGGACAAATGATTCACACAACGAGTCACAATGACTAATGAACTAGAACAAATGATTCACACAAGGAGTCACAATGACTAATGAACAAGGACAAATGGTTCACACAACGAGTCACAAGGACTAATGAACAAGGACAAATGATTCACACAACGAGTGACAAGGACTAATGAAAAAGAACAAATGGTTCACACAACGAGTCACAAGGACTAATGAACAAGAACAAATGGTTCACACAACGAGTCATAAGGACTAATAAACTAGAACAAATGATTTACCTAACGAGTCACAATGACTAATGAACAAGGACAATTGGTTCACAACGAGTCACAAGGACGAATGAACAAGGACAAATGGTTCACACAAGGACTAATTAACAAGGACAAATGATTTACACAACGAGTCAAAGGAACTAATGGACAAGGACAAATGATTCACACAACGAGTCATAATGAATAATGAACTAAATCAAATGATTCACACAACGAGTCACATTGACTAATGACCTAGAACAAATGATTTACATAACAAATCACAATGACTAATGAACAAGGACAAATGGTACACGAGTCACAAGGATTAATTAACTAGGACAAATGTTTTACACAACGAGTCAAAGGGACTAATGAACAAGGACAAATAATTCACACAACGAGTCATAATAAATAATGAACTAGGACAAATGGTTCACACAACGAGTCACAAGGAATAATTAACAAGGACAAATGATTCACACAACGAGTCACAATGACTAATGAACTAGAACAAATGATTCACACAAGGAGTCACAATGACTAATGAACAAGGACAAATGATTCACACAACGAGTCACAATGACTAATGAACTAGAACAAATGATTCACACAAGGAGTCACAATGACTAATGAACAAGGACAAATGGTTCACACAACGAGTCACAAGGACTAATGAACAAGGACAAATGATTCACACAACGAGTGACAAGGACTAATGAAAAAGAACAAATGGTTCACACAACGAGTCACAAGGACTAATGAACAAGAACAAATGGTTCACACAACGAGTCATAAGGACTAATAAACTAGAACAAATGATTTACCTAACGAGTCACAATGACTAATGAACAAGGACAATTGGTTCACAACGAGTCACAAGGACGAATGAACAAGGACAAATGGTTCACACAAGGACTAATTAACAAGGACAAATGATTTACACAACGAGTCAAAGGAACTAATGGACAAGGACAAATGATTCACACAACGAGTCATAATGAATAATGAACTAAATCAAATGATTCACACAACGAGTCACATTGACTAATGACCTAGAACAAATGATTTACATAACAAATCACAATGACTAATGAACAAGGACAAATGGTACACGAGTCACAAGGATTAATTAACTAGGACAAATGTTTTACACAACGAGTCAAATGGACTAATGAACAAGGACAAATAATTCACACAACGAGTCATAATAAATAATGAACTAGGACAAATGGTTCACACAACGAGTCACAAGGAATAATTAACAAGGACAAATGATTCACACAACGAGTCACAATGACTAATGAACTAGAACAAATGATTCATACATGTAGTCTCAATGACTAATGAACAAGGACAAATGGTTCACACAACGAATCACAAGGACTAATTAACAAGCACAAATGCTTTACACAACGAGTCAAAGGGACTAATGAACAAGGACAAATAATTCACACAACGAGTCATAATGAATAATGAACTAGGACAAATGGTTCACACAACGAGTCATAAGGAATAATTAACAAGGACAAATGATTCACACAACGAGTCACAATGACTAATGAACTAGAACAAATGATTCATACATGTAGTTTCAATGACTAATGAACAAGGACAAATGGTTCACACAACGAATCACAAGGACTAATTAACAAGCACAAATGCTTTACACAACGAGTCAAAGGGACTAATGAACAAGGACAAATAATTCACACAACGAGTCATAATGAATAATGAACTAGGACAAATGATTCACACAACGAGTCACAATGACTAATGAACTAGAACAAATGATTCACACAAGGAGTCACAATGAATAATGAACAAGGACAAATGGTTCACACAACGAGTCACAAGGACTAATGAACAAGGACAAATGATTCACACAACGAGTGACAAGGACAAATGAAAAAGAACAAATGGTTCACACAACGAGTCACAAGGACTAATGAACAAGAACAAATGGTTCACACAACGAGTCATAAGGACTAATAAACTAGAACAAATGATTTACCCAACGAGTCACAATGACTAATGAACAAGGACAATTGGTTCACAACGAGTCACAAGGACGAATGAACAAGGACAAATGGTTCACACAAGGACTAATTAACAAGGACAAATGATTTACACAACGAGTCAAAGGAACTAATGGACAAGGACAAATGATTCACACAACGAGTCATAATGAACAATGAAGTAAATCAAATGATTCACACAACGAGTCACATTGACTAATGAACTAGAACAAATGATTTACATAACAAATCACAATGACTAATGAACAAGGACAAATGGTACACGAGTCACAAGGATTAATTAACTAGGACAAATGTTTTACACAACGAGTCAAAGGGACTAATGAACAAGGACAAATAATTCACACAACGAGTCATAATGAATAATGAACTAGGACAAATGGTTCACACAACGAGTCACAAGGAATAATTAACAAGGACAAATGATTCACACAACGAGTCACAATGACTAATGAACTAGAACAAATGATTCACACAAGGAGTCACAATGACTAATGAACTAGAACAAATGATTCACACAAGGAGTCACAATGACTAATGAACAAGGACAAATGATTCACACAACGAGTCACAATGACTAATGAACTAGAACAAATGATTCACACAAGGAGTCACAATGACTAATGAACAAGGACAAATGGTTCACACAACGAGTCACAAGGACTAATGAACAAGGACAAATGATTCACACAACGAGTGACAAGGACTAATGAAAAAGAACAAATGGTTCACACAACGAGTCACAAGGACTAATGAACAAGAACAAATGGTTCACACAACGAGTCATAAGGACTAATAAACTAGAACAAATGATTTACCTAACGAGTCACAATGACTAATGAACAAGGACAATTGGTTCACAACGAGTCACAAGGACGAATGAACAAGGACAAATGGTTAACACAAGGACTAATTAACAAGGACAAATGATTTACACAACGAGTCAAAGGAACTAATGGACAAGGACAAATGATTCACACAACGAGTCATAATGAATAATGAACTAAATCAAATGATTCACACAACGAGTCACATTGACTAATGAACTAGAACAAATGATTTACATAACAAATCACAATGACTAATGAACAAGGACAAATGGTACACGAGTCACAAGGATTAATAAACTAGGACAAATGTTTTACACAACGAGTCAAAGGGACTAATGAACAAGGACAAATAATTCACACAACGAGTCATAATGAATAATGAACTAGGACAAATGGTTCACACAACGAGTCAAAAGGAATAATTAACAAGGACAAATGATTCACACAACGAGTCACAATGACTAATGAACTAGAACAAATGATTCACACAAGGAGTCACAATGACTAATGAACAAGGACAAATGATTCACACAACGAGTCACAATGACTAATGAACTAGAACAAATGATTCACACAAGGAGTCACAATGACTAATGAACAAGGACAAATGGTTCACACAACGAGTCACAAGGACTAATGAACAAGGACAAATGATTCACACAACGAGTGACAAGGACTAATGAAAAAGAACAAATGGTTCACACAACGAGTCACAAGGACTAATGAACAAGAACAAATGGTTCACACAACGAGTCATAAGGACTAATTAACAAGGACAAATGCTTTACACAACGAGTCAAAGGGACTAATGAACAAGGACAAATAATTCACACAACGAGTCATAATGAATAATGAACTAGGACAAAGGGTTCACACAACGAGTCATAAGGATTAATTAACAAGGACAAATGATTCACACAACGAGTCACAATGACTAATGAACTAGAACAATTGATTCATACAAGGAGTTTCAATGACTAATGAACAAGGACAAATGGTTCACACAACGAATCACAAGGACTAATTAACAAGGACAAATGCTTTACACAACGAATCAAAGGGACTAATGAACAAGGACAAATAATTCACACAACGAGTCATAATGAATAATGAACTAGGACAAATGGTTCACACAACGAGTCATAAGGAATAATTAACAAGGACAAATGATTCACACAACGAGTCACAATGACTAATGAACTAGAACAAATGATTCATACATGTAGTTTCAATGACTAATGAACAAGGACAAATGGTTCACACAACGAATCACAAGGACTAATTAACAAGCACAAATGCTTTACACAACGAGTCAAAGGGACTAATGAACAAGGACAAATAATTCACACAACGAGTCACAATGAATAATGAACTAGGACAAATGATTCACACAACGAGTCACAATGACTAATGAACTAGAACAAATGATTCACACAAGGAGTCACAATGAATAATGAACAAGGACAAATGGTTCACACAACGAGTCACAAGGACTAATGAACAAGGACAAATGATTCACACAATGAGCCACAAGGACTAATGAAAAAGAACAAATGGTTCACACAACGAGTCACAAGGACTACTGAACAAGAACAAATGGTTCACACAACGAGTCATAAGGACTAATAAACTAGAACAAATGATTTACCCAACGAGTCACAATGACTAATGAACAAGGACAATTGGTTCACAACGAGTCACAAGGACGAATGAACAAGGACAAATGGTTCACACAAGGACTAATTAAGAAGGACAAATGATTTACACAACGAGTCAAAGGAACTAATGGACAAGGACAAATGATTCACACAACGAGTCATAATGAACAATGAAGTAAATCAAATAATTCACACAACGAGTCACATTGACTAATGAACTAGAACAAATGATTTACATAACAAATCACAATGACTAATGAACAAGGACAAATGGTACACGAGTCACAAGGATTAATTAACTATGACAAATGTTTTACACAACGAGTCAAAGGGACTAATGAACAAGGACAAATAATTCACACAACGAGTCATAATGAATAATGAACTAGGACAAATGGTTCACACAACGAGTCACAAAGAATAATTAACAAGGACAAATGATTCACACAACGAGTCACAATGACTAATGAACTAGAACAAATGATTCATACAAGGAGTTTCAATGACTAATGAACAAGGAAAAATGGTTCACACAACGAATCACAAGGACTAATTAACAAGGACAAATGCTTTACACAACGAGTCAAAGGGACTAATGAACAAGGACAAATAATTCACACAACGAGTCATAATGAATAATGAACTAGGACAAAGGGTTCACACAACGAGTCATAAGGATTAATTAACAAGGACAAATGATTCACACAACGAGTCACAATGACTAATGAACTAGAACAATTGATTCATACAAGGAGTTTCAATGACTAATGAACAAGGACAAATGGTTCACACAACGAATCACAAGGACTAATTAACAAGGACAAATGCTTTACACAACGAATCAAAGGGACTAATGAACAAGGACAAATAATTCACACAACGAGTCATAATGAATAATGAACTAGGACAAATGGTTCACACAACGAGTCATAAGGAATAATTAACAAGGACAAATGATTCACACAACGAGTCACAATGACTAATGAACTAGAACAAATGATTCACACAAGGAGTCACAATGAATAATGAACAAGGACAAATGGTTCACACAACGAGTCACAAGGACTAATGAACAAGGACAAATGATTCACACAATGAGCCACAAGGACTAATGAAAATGAACAAATGGTTCACACAACGAGTCACAAAGACTAATGAACAAGCACAAATGGTTCACACAACGAGTCATAAGGACTAATAAAATAGGACAAATGATTTACCCAGCGAGTCACAATGACTAATGAACAAGGACAAATGGTTCACAACGAGTCACAAGGACGAATGAACAAGGACAAATGGTTCACACAAAGAGTCACAAGGACTAATTAACAAGGACAAATGATTTACACAACGAGTCAAAGGGACTAATGGACAAGGACAAATGATTCACACAACGAGTCATAATGAATAATGAACTAAGACAAATGATTCACACAACGAGTTACAATGACTAATGAACTAGAACAAATGATTTACAAAACGAGTCACAATGATTAATGAACAAGGACAAATGGTTCACAACGAGTCACAAAGATTAATTAACAAGGACAAATGTTTTACACAACGAGTCAAAGGGACTAATGAACAAGGACAAATAATTCACACAACGATTGATAATGAATAATGAACTAGGACAAATGGTTCACACAACGAGTCACAAGGAATAATTAACAAGGACAATTGATTCACACAACGAGTCACAATGACTAATGAACTAGAACAAATGATTCATATAAGGAGTTTCAATGACTAATGAACAAGGACAAATGGTTCACACAACGAATCACAAGGACTAATTAACAAGGACAAATGCTTTACACAACGAGTCAAAGGGACTAATGAACAAGGACAAATAATTCACACGAGTCATAATGAATAATGAACTAGGACAAAGGGTTCACACAACGAGTCATAAGGAATAATTAACAAGGACAAATGATTCACACAACGAGTCACAATGACTAATGAACTAGAACAATTAATTCATACAAGGAGTTTCAATGACTAATGAACAAGGACAAATGGTTCACACAACGAATCACAAGGACTAATTAACAAGGACAAATGCTTTACACAATGAATCAAAGGGACTAATGAACAAGGACAAATAATACACACAACGAGTCATAATGAATAATGAAGAAGGACAAATGATTCACACAACGAGTCACAATGACTAATGAACTAGAACAAATGATTCACACAAGGAGTCACAATGACTAATGAACAAGGACAAATGATTCACACAACGAGTCACAATGACTAATGAACTAGAACAAATGATTCACACAAGGAGTCACAATGACTAATGAACAAGGACAAATGGTTCACACAACGAGTCACAAGGACTAATGAACAAGGACAAATGATTCACACAACGAGTGACAAGGACTAATGAAAAAGAACAAATGGTTCACACAACGAGTCACAAGGACTAATGAACAAGAACAAATGGTTCACACAACGAGTCATAAGGACTAATAAACTAGAACAAATGATTTACCTAACGAGTCACAATGACTAATGAACAAGGACAATTGGTTCACAACGAGTCACAAGGACGAATGAACAAGGACAAATGGTTCACACAAGGACTAATTAACAAGGACAAATGATTTACACAACGAGTCAAAGGAACTAATGGACAAGGACAAATGATTCACACAACGAGTCATAATGAATAATGAACTAAATCAAATGATTCACACAACGAGTCACATTGACTAATGACCTAGAACAAATGATTTACATAACAAATCACAATGACTAATGAACAAGGACAAATGGTACACGAGTCACAAGGATTAATTAACTAGGACAAATGTTTTACACAACGAGTCAAAGGGACTAATGAACAAGGACAAATAATTCACACAACGAGTCATAATAAATAATGAACTAGGACAAATGGTTCACACAACGAGTCACAAGGAATAATTAACAAGGACAAATGATTCACACAACGAGTCACAATGACTAATGAACTAGAACAAATGATTCACACAAGGAGTCACAATGACTAATGAACAAGGACAAATGATTCACACAACGAGTCACAATGACTAATGAACTAGAACAAATGATTCACACAAGGAGTCACAATGACTAATGAACAAGGACAAATGGTTCACACAACGAGTCACAAGGACTAATGAACAAGGACAAATGATTCACACAACGAGTGACAAGGACTAATGAAAAAGAACAAATGGTTCACACAACGAGTCACAAGGACTAATGAACAAGAACAAATGGTTCACACAACGAGTCATAAGGACTAATAAACTAGAACAAATGATTTACCTAACGAGTCACAATGACTAATGAACAAGGACAATTGGTTCACAACGAGTCACAAGGACGAATGAACAAGGACAAATGGTTCACACAAGGACTAATTAACAAGGACAAATGATTTACACAACGAGTCAAAGGAACTAATGGACAAGGACAAATGATTCACACAACGAGTCATAATGAATAATGAACTAAATCAAATGATTCACACAACGAGTCACATTGACTAATGACCTAGAACAAATGATTTACATAACAAATCACAATGACTAATGAACAAGGACAAATGGTACACGAGTCACAAGGATTAATTAACTAGGACAAATGTTTTACACAACGAGTCAAAGGGACTAATGAACAAGGACAAATAATTCACACAACGAGTCATAATAAATAATGAACTAGGACAAATGGTTCACACAACGAGTCACAAGGAATAATTAACAAGGACAAATGATTCACACAACGAGTCACAATGACTAATGAACTAGAACAAATGATTCATACATGTAGTCTCAATGACTAATGAACAAGGACAAATGGTTCACACAACGAATCACAAGGACTAATTAACAAGCACAAATGCTTTACACAACGAGTCAAAGGGACTAATGAACAAGGACAAATAATTCACACAACGAGTCATAATGAATAATGAACTAGGACAAATGGTTCACACAACGAGTCATAAGGAATAATTAACAAGGACAAATGATTCACACAACGAGTCACAATGACTAATGAACTAGAACAAATGATTCATACATGTAGTTTCAATGACTAATGAACAAGGACAAATGGTTCACACAACGAATCACAAGGACTAATTAACAAGCACAAATGCTTTACACAACGAGTCAAAGGGACTAATGAACAAGGACAAATAATTCACACAACGAGTCATAATGAATAATGAACTAGGACAAATGATTCACACAACGAGTCACAATGACTAATGAACTAGAACAAATGATTCACACAAGGAGTCACAATGAATAATGAACAAGGACAAATGGTTCACACAACGAGTCACAAGGACTAATGAACAAGGACAAATGATTCACACAACGAGTGACAAGGACAAATGAAAAAGAACAAATGGTTCACACAACGAGTCACAAGGACTAATGAACAAGAACAAATGGTTCACACAACGAGTCATAAGGACTAATAAACTAGAACAAATGATTTACCCAACGAGTCACAATGACTAATGAACAAGGACAATTGGTTCACAACGAGTCACAAGGACGAATGAACAAGGACAAATGGTTCACACAAGGACTAATTAACAAGGACAAATGATTTACACAACGAGTCAAAGGAACTAATGGACAAGGACAAATGATTCACACAACGAGTCATAATGAACAATGAAGTAAATCAAATGATTCACACAACGAGTCACATTGACTAATGAACTAGAACAAATGATTTACATAACAAATCACAATGACTAATGAACAAGGACAAATGGTACACGAGTCACAAGGATTAATTAACTAGGACAAATGTTTTACACAACGAGTCAAAGGGACTGGAGTGAAACTTCTAACTCGACAATTTAAGTAGAAAACTAAGGAAATGAGCCTAAGTTTGCATGAAACAAACTGAAATTTTAGGCGTGTCCTTGAGGGACGAATGGGATATGTCTAGACCCGAACACAAAGCAATAGGAATAGACTCGATAGTTTAAAGCACACAAGCAAGTAAACTACCAAACTCCAAGCACACAGCAAAGGAGCTCTTCAAGCACAAAGCAAAGAAGAGATTTTAATGAAGAAAACTCATGTTTCTTACTTGGTTTTTATCTTAAGCAAATCTGAATATTACACTTGGGAACTTGGTTTATTTATAGCCCAAGTCCCTCTAATCTTAACCATCCAAATTACATCTGATGGCTAATCATTAAACAAGCAAGAAAACAAGGAAAAGTTGCTGAAAACAAGGAAAAAGCAAGAAAACAAGCAAGAAAACAAGGAAAAGTTGCTGAAAACAAGGAAAAAAGCAAGAAAACAAGCAAGAAAACAAGGAAAAGTTGCTGAAATTCTTCAAAATAAAGAAAGCAGCCTCCTAGGATTGTTTTGGTCGTCCAAGCAGCTGGATTTCATGCTAGGATGGTCTTCATTTGATTAAAAAAAAGATGGGACTGATTGGAAGCAAACTAAGCTCGATTGTTGAAAACCGATAAACTCGTTACTCGGTTTTGTCTTGTGAATTCATCTCAGCTTGGATCCTTATTTAAATAAAAGTCCTTAGGCAAAAAGTCCCAAAATTCATTATGGAATTGAGACGTGACAAAATTTACCATGTCTTTTTAGACGGGATTTGAGTTAGACCTCAAATTGGACGAAGGCCCCAATCCGCGGTCTATCACGGCCTCTTCTCCCGTTTCAACCTCCCCTTCTTGAAAAGGATTTGCCCTCAAATCCTCGACATCCTCATCCTCGGGGTCTTCATAAAACGGACTCAAGTCACCAATGTTGAAGGTTCCATGGACACCATACTCACCTGGAAGATTGATTTTGTAAGCACTCGGACCAATTCTTTCCACAACTTCGAAAGGACCATCGGCTCTAGGCATGAGTTTGTTTTTCCTCTTTTGTGGGAACCTCTCCTTTCTTAAATGAACCCAAACGAGATCCCCGGGTTCAAAGCTCTTTGGGTGACTCGGTTTCTTGACACGGTTTACATACCCTTCGTTGGTTTTCTCAATTTGCTTCTTCACTTGGGCATGGATTTGGAGCATTTGTTCAACCCTTTTTTTGGCATCATAGTCGATGGTATTCCTCTTAATAGGTGCTAAATCAGTAGGCATAAGTGGATTAATGCCATAAACCACCTCGAATGGAGATTTCCTGGTGCTTGATGAAGGAGCTCGATTAAATGCAAACTCGGCTTGTGATAGTTTGAGATCCCAATCTTTCAAAGACTTGCACACCGTGGCCCTTAAGATTCTGCCCAAGGTTTTGTTAGTAACCTCGGTTTGACCATCTGTTTGAGGATGATGGGAGGTGCTAAAAAGAAGCCTTGTTTTGAGTAACTTCCATAAGGACCTCCAAAAGTGACTCATAAACTTAGTATCCCGATCAGAAACTATTGACTTCGGTACACCATGGAGCTTGACCACTTCCTTTAGATATAAATTAGCAACACTTGAAGCATCCTCGGTCTTTTTGCAAGCAATGAAATGAGCCATTTTGCTAAATCGATCAACCACGACCATGATGGAATCCTTGCCTCGTTGTGTCCTTGGCAAGGCTACAATGAAATCCATGCTAACATCCTCCCATGGCTGATTTGGGACGGGTAGGGGTGTATAGGGACCCCTTTGGAAGGAAGACTTGGCTTGATGACAAGGAGCACATCTCTTGATCACACTTTGTACATCCCCAAGCATTTTTGGCCAAAAGAATTGCTCTTGGAGAATATCATATGTCTTTTGGATGCCAAAATGACCGGCAAGGCCATTTGAATGAACTTCTTTGACCAACAAGTTTCTATAAGGTCCCTTAGGTATGCACAATCGATTCCCGAAGAACAAGAACCCTCCTTGACTCGAGTATTTACTCCTTCTGCCCTCCTCATCTTCTCGGCCCTCTTGGAGTTTTTGCCACTCATCCTTGAAATCCGGATCTTCAATGTACAAATCCTTCATGTGTTCAAACCCTAGTACCCTTTGTTCCATAAAACTCAGCATGGTGAACCTCCTTGAAAGAGCGTCGGCCACCACATTATTCTTGCCCTCAATGTACTTGCTTGAAAAATTGAATGATTGTAAGAATTCCACCCATTTAGCATGCCTATGATTGAGCTTGTGTTGGCCATTGATATACTTGAGAGCTTCATGATCGGAATGCAAAACAAATGGCTTTGGCTTCAAGTAGTGGCTCCAATGATTCAAAGCTCGAATAATGGCATAGAATTCCTTATCATAAGTTGAGTAATTGAGCTTGGCACCATTGAGCTTCTCACTAAAGTATGCTACTGGTTTGTGGTCTTGGAGTAGCACGGCCCCAACTCCAATCCCGCTAGCATCACACTCGACTTCAAATAACTTGCTGAAATTGGGCAATGTAAGAATAGGAGATTCGCACATTAAAGCCTTGACCTTGTTGAAGGCTGTTTCGGCCCTATCACTCCAAGAGAACTCCCCTTTCTTCATACACTCGGTAATAGGAGCCATAATGGTGCTAAAATCTTTGATGAACCTCCTATAAAAGGAAGCTAAGCCATGGAAACTCCTTACTTCGGTGATGGTGTTCGGTCTTGGCCAAGATTGAATAGCCTTGACCTTCTCTTGATCCACTAGAATCCCTTGATCACTAATGATGAAACCCAAGAATTGGACTTCCCTTTGCATGAATGAACATTTCTCCAATTTTCCATAAAGCTTGTGTTCCCGAAGTGTTTCAAACAACACTTGTAGGTGCTTGAGATGCTCTTCTTTGGATGGACTAAAAATCAGAATATCATCAAAGTATACCACCACAAATCGGCCCAAATAAGGTCTAAGGACCTCGGTCATCAACCTCATGAAAGTACTTGGTGCATTAGAGAGACCAAATGGCATGACAAGCCACTCATATAAGCCATGCTTGGTTTTGAAGGCTGTTTTCCATTCGTCTCCTTCTTTGATTCTAACTTGATGGTAGCCTTGTCTTAAATCGATTTTTGAGAACACTTGAGCTCCACTAAGCTCATCCAATATATCGTCAAGTCTAGGTATTGGGAACCTATACTTAACGGTGATGTTGTTGATGGCTCGGCTGTCGGTGCACATTCTCCATGACCCATCCTTTTTTGGAACAAGTAATGCCGGAACCGCACAAGGACTAAGTGACTCCCTCACAAATCCGTTACTCACTAGTTCCTCAATCTGTTTTTGCAACTCTTTGGTGGCTATTGGATCACTTCTATAAGCCGCTTTGTTTGGTAAAGAGGCTCCTGGAATAAGATCAATTTGGTGCTCAATGCCCCTAAGAGGAGGTAACCCACTCGGAAGTTCATTAGGAAAGACATCTCCATAAGAATCAAGTAACTCTTGAACCTCCCTCGACACTCCCTCCTCGGCCGTGGCCTGCTGCCCGTGACCATCTCCGCCACCTCCTGCCCCCTTAGCCAACCCCGTAAACACTAGAGCATACACGTCCCCCTCCCCTTCTAACTCTTGTAACATTTCAGCCCCATTGATTAATAGGATTTCCTTAGAAGGTTCAACCATTGAAGGTGGTGTTGTAGGTTTGATGGTGGGTGGTAATGGTGACAATATGACTCTTTTTGAAGCAAATTTGAAGGAATAGGTGTTCTCTTTCCCATGGTGAATAGACTCTCTATCAAATTCCCAAGGTCTCCCAAGTAACAAATGACAAGCATCCATGGGTAGGACATCACAAAGGACCTCATCAACATAATTCTTTCCAATAGAGAAAGGGACCAAACATTGTTTATCAACTCTAACCTCGGCTCCTTTGTTGAGCCACCTTAGTTTGTATGGACAAGGATGATTTATTGTGGGTAATGAGAGTTTTTCAATCAAAGTACTCGATGCTACATTAGTACAACTCCCCCCATCAATTATCACATTACACACTCTTCCCTTGATGGTACATCTAGTCCTAAAGATTTGTTGTCTTTGGTCTAGTTCTAATGGTTGTGGTTGTGTGTGCATCACCCTCCAAGTAACCAAACTAAGTCCCGAATCCGGCATGACTACCTCGGCTGCCTCCTTTTGTTCCTCATCACTCTCTTCATTTTCACAAACAAGAATCTCATCCTCTCCCCAATGGACTACTTCAAAGGTGCTAAGAGCCCTTTTGGTTGGACAATCTTTCATGAAATGACCATATCCTTGACATTGGAAGCATTTCTTAAGGCCTACGGTTTTTCTTTGAGAGTTTTCGGGTGCCTTTCCTTTGTCAACATAGGCTGTTTTTGGTTGTGAGTTTGAGGTGTCTTTAGGTTTCGACTCGGTTGTTGCGTGAGGCTTTGAGTAGTGGCCTGTTTTGGTCGGGTATTTTTGTGGGTTAGCCCTTCCCTTTCCCGCTTTCTCAACTCTAAAGGCCAAGTTAACGGCCTCATCAAAGGACCACACATGTTGTAATCGGACTCTTTGAGCAATTTTGTCATCTAGACCCTCAACAAACCTAGCAATTTTTTGTTCCGGTTTCTCATTCATTTCACATTGCAAAGTGAGTTGCTCAAAATCTCTAATGTAAGATTCAAGTGGTTGTTGATCTTGTTTAAGTTGAGTGAGTTTAATGAATAAGTCTTGAGTGTATTCTTTAGGTACAAATTTCTCATTAAGCTTCTTCTTCAACTTTAACCAAGACTTAATGGGTTCCTTACCATCTCTTTTTCTCTGATTTTTTAAGTTTTCATACCAAAGTGAAGCATATCCCTTAAGTTTTAAGATGGCAACTTTAAAACACTTAGCATCCGAATATGACTTAAACTCAAAGACTCTTTCGATAGTTCTAAGCCAATCTATTAAATCTTCGGGATTTAAACTACCATTAAAGTCTGGAATTTCTACCTTTAAGTCTTTAGGATGCTCCTCATGATAAGCTTCAACCCAAGAATCCCCCGAATCCGAGTGCAAGTCGTCCTCCATGTCCTCATGCTCTCGGCCCCTTGCTCCAAACCCACGGCCACGCCCTCTTCCACGGTGTGGTGGTGGTCGTCCTCCATGCCTTGGTGGTGTTGGAACATTGGTCATCAAGGTTGTTATGGATTCTAAGATCAAATTCACATTTGTTGTTAATCGGTCTACTTTGTTTTCAAGACCGAGTATTCTCTCTTCACTCATTGGGCTGTTTTTGTGTTTTTGAATGTAGTTAGGAAAATGAACTCACAATACTAACCAAAGCTCTGATAACCAAGTTGGAGTGAAACTTCTAACTCGACAATTTAAGTAGAAAACTAAGGAAATGAGCCTAAGTTTGCATGAAACAAACTGAAATTTTAGGCGTGTCCTTGAGGGACGAATGGGATATGTCTAGACCCGAACACAAAGCAATAGGAATAGACTCGATAGTTTAAAGCACACAAGCAAGTAAACTACCAAACTCCAAGCACACAGCAAAGGAGCTCTTCAAGCACAAAGCAAAGAAGAGATTTTAATGAAGAAAACTCATGTTTCTTACTTGGTTTTTATCTTAAGCAAATCTGAATATTACACTTGGGAACTTGGTTTATTTATAGCCCAAGTCCCTCTAATCTTAACCATCCAAATTACATCTGATGGCTAATCATTAAACAAGCAAGAAAACAAGGAAAAGTTGCTGAAAACAAGGAAAAAGCAAGAAAACAAGCAAGAAAACAAGGAAAAGTTGCTGAAAACAAGGAAAAAAGCAAGAAAACAAGCAAGAAAACAAGGAAAAGTTGCTGAAATTCTTCAAAATAAAGAAAGCAGCCTCCTAGGATTGTTTTGGTCGTCCAAGCAGCTGGATTTCATGCTAGGATGGTCTTCATTTGATTAAAAAAAAGATGGGACTGATTGGAAGCAAACTAAGCTCGATTGTTGAAAACCGATAAACTCGTTACTCGGTTTTGTCTTGTGAATTCATCTCAGCTTGGATCCTTATTTAAATAAAAGTCCTTAGGCAAAAAGTCCCAAAATTCATTATGGAATTGAGACGTGACAAAATTTACCATGTCTTTTTAGACGGGATTTGAGTTAGACCTCAAATTGGACGAAGGCCCCAATCCGCGGTCTATCACGGCCTCTTCTCCCGTTTCAGGGACTAATGAACAAGGACAAATAATTCACACAACGAGTCATAATGAATAATGAACTAGGACAAATGGTTCACACAACGAGTCACAAGGAATAATTAACAAGGACAAATGATTCACACAACGAGTCACAATGACTAATGAACTAGAACAAATGATTCACACAAGGAGTCACAATGACTAATGAACTAGAACAAATGATTCACACAAGGAGTCACAATGACTAATGAACAAGGACAAATGATTCACACAACGAGTCACAATGACTAATGAACTAGAACAAATGATTCACACAAGGAGTCACAATGACTAATGAACAAGGACAAATGGTTCACACAACGAGTCACAAGGACTAATGAACAAGGACAAATGATTCACACAACGAGTGACAAGGACTAATGAAAAAGAACAAATGGTTCACACAACGAGTCACAAGGACTAATGAACAAGAACAAATGGTTCACACAACGAGTCATAAGGACTAATAAACTAGAACAAATGATTTACCTAACGAGTCACAATGACTAATGAACAAGGACAATTGGTTCACAACGAGTCACAAGGACGAATGAACAAGGACAAATGGTTAACACAAGGACTAATTAACAAGGACAAATGATTTACACAACGAGTCAAAGGAACTAATGGACAAGGACAAATGATTCACACAACGAGTCATAATGAATAATGAACTAAATCAAATGATTCACACAACGAGTCACATTGACTAATGAACTAGAACAAATGATTTACATAACAAATCACAATGACTAATGAACAAGGACAAATGGTACACGAGTCACAAGGATTAATAAACTAGGACAAATGTTTTACACAACGAGTCAAAGGGACTAATGAACAAGGACAAATAATTCACACAACGAGTCATAATGAATAATGAACTAGGACAAATGGTTCACACAACGAGTCAAAAGGAATAATTAACAAGGACAAATGATTCACACAACGAGTCACAATGACTAATGAACTAGAACAAATGATTCACACAAGGAGTCACAATGACTAATGAACAAGGACAAATGATTCACACAACGAGTCACAATGACTAATGAACTAGAACAAATGATTCACACAAGGAGTCACAATGACTAATGAACAAGGACAAATGGTTCACACAACGAGTCACAAGGACTAATGAACAAGGACAAATGATTCACACAACGAGTGACAAGGACTAATGAAAAAGAACAAATGGTTCACACAACGAGTCACAAGGACTAATGAACAAGAACAAATGGTTCACACAACGAGTCATAAGGACTAATAAACTAGAACAAATGATTTACCTAACGAGTCACAATGACTAATGAACAAGGACAATTGGTTCACAACGAGTCACAAGGACGAATGAACAAGGACAAATGGTTCACACAAGGACTAATTAACAAGGACAAATGATTTACACAACGAGTCAAAGGAACTAATGGACAAGGACAAATGATTCACACAACGAGTCATAATGAATAATGAACTAAATCAAATGATTCACACAACGAGTCACATTGACTAATGACCTAGAACAAATGATTTACATAACAAATCACAATGACTAATGAACAAGGACAAATGGTACACGAGTCACAAGGATTAATTAACTAGGACAAATGTTTTACACAACGAGTCAAAGGGACTAATGAACAAGGACAAATAATTCACACAACGAGTCATAATAAATAATGAACTAGGACAAATGGTTCACACAACGAGTCACAAGGAATAATTAACAAGGACAAATGATTCACACAACGAGTCACAATGACTAATGAACTAGAACAAATGATTCATACATGTAGTCTCAATGACTAATGAACAAGGACAAATGGTTCACACAACGAATCACAAGGACTAATTAACAAGCACAAATGCTTTACACAACGAGTCAAAGGGACTAATGAACAAGGACAAATAATTCACACAACGAGTCATAATGAATAATGAACTAGGACAAATGGTTCACACAACGAGTCATAAGGAATAATTAACAAGGACAAATGATTCACACAACGAGTCACAATGACTAATGAACTAGAACAAATGATTCATACATGTAGTTTCAATGACTAATGAACAAGGACAAATGGTTCACACAACGAATCACAAGGACTAATTAACAAGCACAAATGCTTTACACAACGAGTCAAAGGGACTAATGAACAAGGACAAATAATTCACACAACGAGTCATAATGAATAATGAACTAGGACAAATGATTCACACAACGAGTCACAATGACTAATGAACTAGAACAAATGATTCACACAAGGAGTCACAATGAATAATGAACAAGGACAAATGGTTCACACAACGAGTCACAAGGACTAATGAACAAGGACAAATGATTCACACAACGAGTGACAAGGACAAATGAAAAAGAACAAATGGTTCACACAACGAGTCACAAGGACTAATGAACAAGAACAAATGGTTCACACAACGAGTCATAAGGACTAATAAACTAGAACAAATGATTTACCCAACGAGTCACAATGACTAATGAACAAGGACAATTGGTTCACAACGAGTCACAAGGACGAATGAACAAGGACAAATGGTTCACACAAGGACTAATTAACAAGGACAAATGATTTACACAACGAGTCAAAGGAACTAATGGACAAGGACAAATGATTCACACAACGAGTCATAATGAACAATGAAGTAAATCAAATGATTCACACAACGAGTCACATTGACTAATGAACTAGAACAAATGATTTACATAACAAATCACAATGACTAATGAACAAGGACAAATGGTACACGAGTCACAAGGATTAATTAACTAGGACAAATGTTTTACACAACGAGTCAAAGGGACTAATGAACAAGGACAAATAATTCACACAACGAGTCATAATGAATAATGAACTAGGACAAATGGTTCACACAACGAGTCACAAGGAATAATTAACAAGGACAAATGATTCACACAACGAGTCACAATGACTAATGAACTAGAACAAATGATTCATACAAGGAGTTTCAATGACTAATGAACAAGGAAAAATGGTTCACACAACGAATCACAAGGACTAATTAACAAGGACAAATGCTTTACACAACGAGCTAAAGGGACTAATGAACAAGGACAAATAATTCACACAACGAGTCATAATGAATAATGAACTAGGACAAAGGGTTCACACAACGAGTCATAAGGATTAATTAACAAGGACAAATGATTCACACAACGAGTCACAATGACTAATGAACTAGAACAATTGATTCATACAAGGAGTTTCAATGACTAATGAACAAGGACAAATGGTTCACACAACGAATCACAAGGACTAATTAACAAGGACAAATGCTTTACACAACGAATCAAAGGGACTAATGAACAAGGACAAATAATTCACACAACGAGTCATAATGAATAATGAACTAGGACAAATGGTTCACACAACGAGTCATAAGGAATAATTAACAAGGACAAATGATTCACACAACGAGTCACAATGACTAATGAACTAGAACAAATGATTCATACATGTAGTTTCAATGACTAATGAACAAGGACAAATGGTTTACACAACGAATCACAAGGACTAATTAACAAGCACAAATGCTTTACACAACGAGTCAAAGGGACTAATGAACAAGGACAAATAATTCACACAACGAGTCATAATGAATAATGAACTAGGACAAATGATTCACACAACGAGTCACAATGACTAATGAACTAGAACAAATGATTCACACAAGGAGTCACAATGAATAATGAACAAGGACAAATGGTTCACACAACGAGTCACAAGGACTAATGAACAAGGACAAATGATTCACACAACGAGTGACAAGGACAAATGAAAAAGAACAAATGGTTCACACAACGAGTCACAAGGACTAATGAACAAGAACAAATGGTTCACACAACGAGTCATAAGGACTAATAAACTAGAACAAATGATTTACCCAACGAGTCACAATGACTAATGAACAAGGACAATTGGTTCACAACGAGTCACAAGGACGAATGAACAAGGACAAATGGTTCACACAAGGACTAATTAACAAGGACAAATGATTTACACAACGAGTTAAAGGAACTAATGGACAAGGACAAATGATTCACACAACGAGTCATAATGAACAATGAAGTAAATCAAATGATTCACACAACGAGTCACATTGACTAATGAACTAGAACAAATGATTTACATAACAAATCACAATGACTAATGAACAAGGACAAATGGTACACGAGTCACAAGGATTAATTAACTAGGACAAATGTTTTACACAACGAGTCAAAGGGACTAATGAACAAGGACAAATAATTCACACAACGAGTCATAATGAATAATGAACTAGGACAAATGGTTCACACAACGAGTCACAAGGAATAATTAACAAGGACAAATGATTCACACAACGAGTCACAATGACTAATGAACTAGAACAAATGATTCATACAAGGAGTTTCAATGACTAATGAACAAGGAAAAATGGTTCACACAACGAATCACAAGGACTAATTAACAAGGACAAATGCTTTACACAACGAGCTAAAGGGACTAATGAACAAGGACAAATAATTCACACAACGAGTCATAATGAATAATGAACTAGGACAAAGGGTTCACACAACGAGTCATAAGGATTAATTAACAAGGACAAATGATTCACACAACGAGTCACAATGACTAATGAACTAGAACAATTGATTCATACAAGGAGTTTCAATGACTAATGAACAAGGACAAATGGTTCACACAACGAATCACAAGGACTAATTAACAAGGACAAATGCTTTACACAACGAATCAAAGGGACTAATGAACAAGGACAAATAATTCACACAACGAGTCATAATGAATAATGAACTAGGACAAATGGTTCACACAACGAGTCATAAGGAATAATTAACAAGGACAAATGATTCACACAACGAGTCACAATGACTAATGAACTAGAACAAATGATTCATACATGTAGTTTCAATGACTAATGAACAAGGACAAATGGTTTACACAACGAATCACAAGGACTAATTAACAAGCACAAATGCTTTACACAACGAGTCAAAGGGACTAATGAACAAGGACAAATAATTCACACAACGAGTCATAATGAATAATGAACTAGGACAAATGATTCACACAACGAGTCACAATGACTAATGATCTAGAACAAATGATTCACACAAGGAGTCACAATGAATAATGAACAAGGGCAAATGGTTCACACAACAAGTCACAAGGACTAATGAACAAGGACAAATGATTCACACAATGAGCCACAAGGACTAATGAAAAAGAACAAATGGTTCACACAACGAGTCACAAGGACTAATGAACAAGCACAAATGGTTCACACAACGAGTCATAAGGACTAATAAAATAGGACAAATGATTTACCCAAATGAGTCACAATGACTAATGAACAAGGACAAATGGTTCACAACGAGTCACAAGGACGAATGAACAAGGACAAATGGTTCACACAAAGAGTCACAAGGACTAATTAACAAGGACAAATGATTTACACAACGAGTCAAAGGGACTAATGGACAAGGACAAATGATTCACACAACGAGTCATAATGAATAATGAACTAAGACAAATGATTCACACAACGAGTTACAATGACTAATGAACTAGAACAAATGATTTACAAAACGAGTCACAATGATTAATGAACAAGGACAAATGGTTCACAACGAGTCACAAAGATTAATTAACAAGGACAAATGTTTTACACAACGAGTCAAAGGGACTAATGAACAAGGACAAATAATTCACACAACGAGTGATAATGAATAATGAACTAGGACAAATGGTTCACACAACGAGTCACAAGGAATAATTAACAAGGACAATTGATTCACACAACGAGTCACAATGACTAATGAACTAGAACAAATGATTCATATAAGGAGTTTCAATGACTAATGAACAAGGACAAATGGTTCACACAACGAATCACAAGGACTAATTAACAAGGACAAATGCTTTACACAACGAGTCAAAGGGACTAATGAACAAGGACAAATGGTTCACACAACGAGTCACAAGGACTAATGAACAAGGACAAATGATTCACACAACGAGTGACAAGGACTAATGAAAAAGAACAAATGGTTCACACAACGAGTCACAAGGACTAATGAACAAGAACAAATGGTTCACACAACGAGTCATAAGGACTAAAAAACTAGAACAAATGATTTACCTAACGAGTCACAATGACTAATGAACAAGGACAATTGGTTCACAACGAGTCACAAGGACGAATGAACAAGGACAAATGGTTCACACAAGGACTAATTAACAAGGACAAATGATTTACACAACGAGTCAAAGGAACTAATGGACAAGGACAAATGATTCACACAACGAGTCATAATGAATAATGAACTAAATCAAATGATTCACACAACGAGTCACATTGACTAATGACCTAGAACAAATGATTTACATAACAAATCACAATGACTAATGAACAAGGACAAATGGTACACGAGTCACAAGGATTAATTAACTAGGACAAATGTTTTACACAACGAGTCAAAGGGACTAATGAACAAGGACAAATAATTCACACAACGAGTCATAATAAATAATGAACTAGGACAAATGGTTCACACAACGAGTCACAAGGAATAATTAACAAGGACAAATGATTCACACAACGAGTCACAATGACTAATGAACTAGAACAAATGATTCATACATGTAGTCTCAATGACTAATGAACAAGGACAAATGGTTCACACAACGAATCACAAGGACTAATTAACAAGCACAAATGCTTTACACAACGAGTCAAAGGGACTAATGAACAAGGACAAATAATTCACACAACGAGTCATAATGAATAATGAACTAGGACAAATGGTTCACACAACGAGTCATAAGGAATAATTAACAAGGACAAATGATTCACACAACGAGTCACAATGACTAATGAACTAGAACAAATGATTCATACATGTAGTTTCAATGACTAATGTGTTAGTTATTTAGACCATATTAATACTCATCTTATGATATTAAAATTACAAAATAATTATAAATGGTCTAAATCTACATGCATGCAAAAGAAATGTATAAAGGATGGTTTTAAACCACCTTAAGACAAAAGTTCCTTACATTGTTATAAGGCGAAAATATGGGCACTACAAAGGTCTCCTACCTTTGTAGTTCTTGAGCTATAAAATGTTAAGGAAGATCCTCCAAACTATAGTACCCAAAGTAGAGTACCTCCTTAGATTTACACCCAAGATTAACCCAAAAACTACTATATTACTAACTAGGTAATTATAGTAGTAATCCTTATATGTAATGTATTTGATGTACTAATAAATATTATTACTATGATAATATTATTAGTTGGTATTTATATGTGTTTTTAAGATGAAAATTATGAACAAAATAAGAAGAAAAAATGGTCTAAGGAGTAGTAGTGAAACCGTCCAAGTAGAGCACCCAAGACCAAGTTTTCTTCTAATTTTTTTCAACCCATGAATTAGGTGAATATTAGGGTATTTATAGCAAAAATATGGGGACAAAACAAAGACAAAGAGGACACTTGTTGTGTGTTCTAAAAAAACGGTCCAAGTGGACTAATTTGTGTCCAATTCAATTTTCGACATTTGCCCCACAAATGCTTATAAGTCTTATATTTAATTATCTTACATAATTAAATATTAATTTAATTATTTAACACTTAAATAATACAAATTAACTACTAATGACCATTTAACTATTAAGTGATCATAAGACTATTTTATCAACATACAATGTGTTAATATTACCCCATTTAGCTAATTTTACAACCTCTTGTAAAATATAAATAGCTAATTAATTCCACCTCAAAACATATACACATATCGCATAAAATTAATTAATTAACAATTAATTAATCATTTATTATTTAAATATCTCATCATTAAATAATAAATCTCTTTATCTCGAGTTCGTAACCCGTCATCAAATAATACATTTATGTGACTAACTAAGAGTCAAATAATACAAGGAATTAATTATTTCGTATCTCATACAAACAATTAATTTATTCTATTTGGGTGTTATCCTATAGGTGTGACCTAAAGGGATCAGCTGATCACCGCCGTCACACGACAGTAATGTCAAACTCTAGTCAGCCGATCATTACCGATTAACGATGACCAGCTGACAAATAAATAAATCCCTGATATTCCATTTACGAGATTTAATATGTAAACGCACTCATTGTGGAGGACACTACTCCAACAATCTCCTACTTGTCTGACACAAGTGTGCGTTACCAATTCTCTTGTCCAATAATATCTCCCACTCAATGCAAGATGTCTTTCAGGTCGTTCTTGCACGTGATCATATCATAAAGTGGTTTCCTCGATCAGGAGAATGACTGTCTGACCGGATAATCTACTATAGATATCATCCGAGCGTGGCCACGCATTCACAATCATCTCTCCTCGAGTGGCCTTGAGATAAAATATGACTTATAAGGACAATCCTGTTGACCTATTTTCTTCATTCGATACAGATCACAATGACCCAGAAAATGCTCATCGGCCTCCTTTTACGGTGCGACCTAGAACAAAAACCAAAGCCACCGGAAAACCGTACCAACTCAGACAAATAGTCACCAGTCTAAAGAATTGACTCGAAGGAATAAATAGAAGTCCTCGCCACGACCTAGCAACAAAAGGACTCTATAAACGGTCACTGTCCGACAAATTGTCTCACAATATGCCTATGTAATCGACCAGTCATCACTATGACCATATGACAAATCGAACCCGTCATCTATCGCCTTACAATCTAGTCACTCTGAGACGTCACCTCATTAAGTAACCAGGGACAAAATACATTGTTAATCCAGTTCACTTAATAGGGTTCGACATTGTCTTTACAACCTATTCGGAGAAAACAAAGTATATAAATTCAGACATAAAACTGAATATAACGATAAATGCAACTTATCACATATGAAATAATAAATACAATATTTGATTATTACATATCAAATAATTTACAATAGTTCTGGCATTCGTCTCAACCCCATCGAAACTACATGACTATCATGTTTAGCTTGAGACAATGGCTTGGTTAAAGGATCAGCGATGTTGTCAGCTGTCCCAACCTTACAAACTGTAATTTCTTTCCTTTCAATTAAATCTCTAATTACATGAAATTTCCTAAGTACATGTCTAGACTTGTTACTAGACTTGGGCTCTTTTGCTTGAAAAATAGCCCCACTGTTATCACAATACAAAGTGATAGGATCCTCAGCGGTCGGAACTACTTTCAGTCCCTCTAAAAATTGCCTAATCCAAACAGCTTCCTTTGCGGCCTTCGAGGCTGCAATGTACTCAAACTTCCGTTGTAGAATCAGCATCCACGACTCTTTGAAACTTCTCCAAAAAACCGCTCCTCCGTTCAACAAAAAGACAAAACCAGCCTGGGATTTCAAATCATCCCTATCGGTTTGGAAACTGGCATCCGTATAACCTCTTATACGTAATTCAGATTCTCCTCCAAACACTAAGAATGAATCTTTAGTCCTTCTCAAGTACTTCAGAATATTCTTGACGGCTATCCAAAGGACTCTCACCCGGAGTTTTCTGAAAACGACTCGTCATACTTAAAGCATACGAGACGTCAGGACGAGAACACATCATAGCATACATGATCGATCCAACTGCGGAAGCATAGGGAATCGATTTCATGCGTTCAATATCCTTAGGCTCGCAGAGGACACCGTGACTTACTCAAAGTGATCCCACTACCCATAGGTAGAAAACTTCTCTTGGAGTTTTTCATATTGAATCGGTCAAGAATCTTATCGATATATGCTTCTTGACTCAATGCTAATATCCTTTTGGGTCTATCTCTATAGATCTGGATACCCAAGATGTGCTGAGCTTCTCCCAAATCTTTCATTTGGAAGTGATTTCCCAACCACTTCTTAACAGAAGCAAGCATATCAAAATCATTCCCAATGAGTAATATGTCGTCCACATAAAGAAGTAAGAAAACAACTTTACTCCCACTAAACTTCATGTATAAACATGGTTCCTCAACACTTCGAGTAAAACCATTCTGTTTAATAACATGATCAAAACGATGATTCCAACTCCTTGACGCTTGCTTAAGACCATAAATGGATCTCTTAAGTTTGCATACTTTGTTAGGATTTTTAGGATCCACAAAACTCTCAGGTTGTGTCATGAACACTTCCTCTTCCGTAAAACCCATTCGGGAAAGCGGTTTTGACATCCATTTGCCATATCTCATAATCATGAAATGCAATCGCTAACATTATCCGAACAGATCTAAGCATAGCAACTGGTGCAAAAGTTTCATCATAGTGTAAACCATGAACCTGAGTGAAACCTTTTGCAACCAATCTAGCTTTGTAGACATCTTTATGTCCATCCATGCCGATTTTAATCTTGAATATCCACTTACACTGAAGAGGTCGAACATCTTTAGGTAAGTCAACCAGGTCCCATACCTGATTATCGTACATGGAATCCATTTCGGATTGCATGGCCTCGAGCCATAGCTTAGAGTCAGAACTCATAATAGCTGCTTTATAGGTCTTGGGTTCATCACTTTCTAAAAGTAAAACCTCATAGTCACCATCTTCCTCGATAATAACAAGGTATCTATCAGGCTGGCGACTAACCCTTTCTGACCTCCTAGGTTCAGAAGGAACAATAACCGATTCAGACGTGGAAGGAACATCTTCCTGTATTGTCATATCATTATGTGGCTCTTGAACTTCGTCAAATTCAAATTTTCTCCCACTCTGTCTTCTAGAAATAAACTCTTTTTCTAGAAAGACAGCTTCACGAGCCACAAACACTTTGTTCTCGTTACTATTGTAGAAGTAATATCCACAAGTTTCCTTAGGGTAGCCTACAAAAATACACTTTTCAGAACGAGGTGCAAGCTTATCGTCAGACTTACTCTTCACATAAGCATCACAACCCCATACTTTCATGTATCGCAGATTCGGGACTTTCCCTTTCCATATCTCATATGGAGTTTTGTCAGTTGCTTTAGTGGGACTTTTATTAAGTGATTGTACAGCAGATAAAATGGCAAAACCCCAGAATGACTTAGGTAACTCTGTTTGACTCATCATCGATCGGACCATATCTAATAAAGTTCGATTCCTCCTTTCAGCTACACCATTTAATTGAGGTGTGCCAGGAGGAGTTAACTGAGATACAATACCACAGTCTTTAAGGTGATCTCTAAAATCATTGCTTAAATATTCCCCACCACGATCTGATCGTAATGTTTTAATCTTCTTATTTAATTGGTTTTCTACTTCATTCTGAAACTATTTGAACTTATCAAAAGCTTCACTTTTATACCTCATTAAGTAGATATACCCATATCTACTCATGTCATCGGTAAAAGTAATGAAATAGTCATAATTACCTCTAGCAGTGACTGTCATTGGACCACACACATCAGTGTGTATTAAACCCAATAACTCACTAGCTCGAGATCCTTTTCCTAGAAAAGGTGAACGAGTCATCTTGCCAAGAAGACAAGATTCGCATGTACCAAATGATTCAAAATCAAAAGGTTTAATTACACCAGTCGACACTAGTCTTTTAATGCGTTTCTCGTTGATGTGTCCTAATCGACAATGCCATAAATAAGATAGATCAGGATCACCTGTTTTGAGTCTTTTATTATCTAAATGATAAACATCGTTGCAAGTATCTAGAATATAAATACCATGGATTGAAATAGCTTGACTATATACAATCCCATTAAGGGAAAAAGTACAACACTTGCCTTTAATTACAAAGGAAAACCCTTCTGTGTCTAACACAGATACGGATATTATATTTCTAGATAGCGTTGGTACAAAATAACAATTATTAAGATGCAACTCCAACCCCGAAGCTAAACTAAGTACATAAGTTCCTACAGAGACGGCAGCTACTTTAGACCCGTTTCCCATTCGGAGATCGACATCACCCTTGTTTAGCTTTCTTATGCTTTTTAGGCCCTGCAAATGATTGCACAAGTGAGAACCACAACCAGTATCTAATACCCAAGTTGTATTTGAAGCATAATTTATGTCTATCATAAAAGATTCAGTTAAGAAATTACATGTCGGCTTCACAATGCCAGCTTTTATGTCATCCAGGTACTTTGTGCAATTACGTCTCCAATGTCCCTTGTTATTACAATAATTACAAGTATCTTTAAGAGGATTACCCTTTATGGATTTTGGCTTGGTAGAGCAATTCGCAATTGCTTTACCTTTGCCCTCCACCTGAACGGGCTTCTTACCTGCATTCCTCTTAAACTGCTTCCTCCCCTTCACGTTAATCGCAAGCACATCCTTCCTTGTACTCCCACTCAATCCCATGTCCTTCTCTGCTTGCACAAGCAGAGAATGGAGCTCATGTAAACTCTTCTTCATGTTTGTCATGTTGTAATTTACCCTAAATTGGGTAAATCCTTTGACGTTTGAGAGAGAGTGGAGTACTCGGTCCACCACAAGTTCGTCGGGGATTTTGCATCCCAACCCCTCTAAAGTTTCCACGTACTCAATCAATTTAAGTACGTGTGAACTTACAGGTTGACCATCTTTGAGGTTAGCCTCAAAGAAACGAACAATGGTGTCATCTCGAATTATTCTCGGGCTTGAGAAAACATAGTTGAAAGCCTCGAAAATACTTCATGTGCATCGCGAAACTTGACACATTGCCTTTGTAAAGCAGATCCATTGAAAAAATCAAAACATTTTTTATTGCAAAAAGAATCCTTTTGATAATTTGAAAAAGCCTCCCTTACATCGGCAGTGGCCCTAGTACTAGGCGAAGGGGGAGAGGGTTCGACAAGGTAGCGTAATTTTCCATCACCTGCGGCAGCTAATCGAAGTTGTTCTTCCCAATCTTTAAAATTACTACCGTCGGCTTTTAATACATATTTGTCCATAAAAGAACGTAGCCATGAATCTCTAGCTATGGTGGCGGTTTGACTAGTAGAAGCCATCGTGATTACTACAAAGGAAATAAAGGAAAGATTAACATTTATCGTCTAGAAATATTTAACTTGTGAAACTATTTAACAAGTCCCCATTTATATAATGATCTCCCACTGAATTATATAAATGATTCCAAGATCCAATTTTATATGAACACGGGCACGGTGGACCGATTCAACCCATATTAATATAAATTTGGTGAGTCAACAACTTTGACTGATTCTACTACTAGAACTCTTGGTTGATGGATTTTCTTAAAATCTATCTTTTAGCCCCAGAAATAAATATGGGCACGGTGGACCGATTCAACCCATATTTATCCCGTTGAGTCCAACCAATTTTCACGCGTAATAACCTTTATTACCCTACTTACCCAACGTAAAAAGAGTGTACCTCGGTGATCCGAACCTACCTCTAATGAAGAAGGGATTCATAGGTGCTATTATTTGGTAAGGCTTAATCTCAATTTTAAATAAATGTGAGAGATCTTATCAATTTAATTGTCTATCACTTTTAAGTGAACAAAATTAGTGAATGCTAGACGATTAAATCGATAACAAGAAAAATAAAACATGTAGTGACGATTTGGCATGAATGCATGAAAGAATTAAAACAAACAAGTCCTAATATGGCCACCTAGTTAATCTAATTAACTAAAATTATTACACTTCGGAAACCAACTCCTTGGTCCCTTGAGTCTTCATAAATAGGCCTCCTTCTTTAGGATTTCGGAACGCCTTTCCGAAAACACCGTCTTCATGAAAACTCCGTCTTTAGATGCTTCATCTAATTACTAATAATTAAATTACATAACAATACCCTATTATACAATTTGTAATAAAATTAAAATAAAACTATTAATTAATTACAAATTAGGCGATGCGAAATCGCAATTAATTACAAAACAAGTCGATATTCCCTTACATTTCGGGAAATACCAACTTCTACCTATGGCCATATTAGGAAAAATTACATAATTATAATTCTAAAAACCATTCATCTAAATGAATAATAAAATGCATTATGGAAAATGACATGCCAAATCGTCTAACTTACCAACAACGATCATTTGAGCTTGCCTTGACGGAATTTTTACCAATAAAAATTCATAATCATTTCTTAAAACAATTTTAAGACTTACTCATCATACTAATCTGGTCTACTATCAAAATAATCATTCTCAACAATTATCTTGAATTTATATGGGAATTAAAACACAATTGTGACAAAAAAAAATATAATAATTCACAATTATCATATAAAATTCCATTTAATATAAAAATTTATGGAAAAATAAATTTCAAAACCATGAACATTCTGGTCTTACACCCAAAATGCCATGCAAGTGAAAATTGATGGTTTTAAAATTTATTAAAAATGATTTCACAATTTTATCGGTAAAGCGATAAATTTTACGATTTAATTCTAAATCAAACCATAAAAAAATGAAACGACTTAAAATAAAATTTTGTACATTTTGGAACAATTTCCAGGACCTAAAAAATAAATAAATTTCGAGCCCTTAAGTTAAATCAATATTTATTTACAAAATAACCACTATTTACCCATTTTTATCAAATAAAATTAATAACCAACCTAAATTAATCAAATTAATTTATAGTATCTACTTATCTCATAAATATAACATGCATGTGGTTATTTATAAATAAACATGCATAAAATTAACATGCAACCCAATTTAATTAACTCTTAATTAATTTTAATGCATTTTTACTCAATTTTATGCCAATTTAAGTAATAAAAAGTGGAAAAATTTAACAAAAATCAAATTTTCGTCCCATATCATCCTAAGACCAGATTATTTACATGCAAGACTATATTATGTGATAAAACGAATTTTAGTAACATAATATCAATTTTATTAATTTATCTCATAAATTACTAAAATCGTCTTAAGACAACATGCATGTATTTAACAATGCTCTGATACCACTTGTTAGTTATTTAGACCATATTAATACTCATCTTATGATATTAAAATTACAAAATAATTATAAATGGTCTAAATCTACATGCATGCAAAAGAAATGTATAAAGGATGGTTTTAAACCACCTTAAGACAAAAGTTCCTTACATTGTTATAAGGCGAAAATATGGGCACTACAAAGGTCTCCTACCTTTGTAGTTCTTGAGCTATAAAATGTTAAGGAAGATCCTCCAAACTATAGTACCCAAAGTAGAGTACCTCCTTAGATTTACACCCAAGATTAACCCAAAAACTACTATATTACTAACTAGGTAATTATAGTAGTAATCCTTATATGTAATGTATTTGATGTACTAATAAATATTATTACTATGATAATATTATTAGTTGGTATTTATATGTGTTTTTAAGATGAAAATTATGAACAAAATAAGAAGAAAAAATGGTCTAAGGAGTAGTAGTGAAACCGTCCAAGTAGAGCACCCAAGACCAAGTTTTCTTCTAATTTTTTTCAACCCATGAATTAGGTGAATATTAGGGTATTTATAGCAAAAATATGGGGACAAAACAAAGACAAAGAGGACACTTGTTGTGTGTTCTAAAAAAACGGTCCAAGTGGACTAATTTGTGTCCAATTCAATTTTCGACATTTGCCCCACAAATGCTTATAAGTCTTATATTTAATTATCTTACATAATTAAATATTAATTTAATTATTTAACACTTAAATAATACAAATTAACTACTAATGACCATTTAACTATTAAGTGATCATAAGACTATTTTATCAACATACAATGTGTTAATATTACCCCATTTAGCTAATTTTACAACCTCTTGTAAAATATAAATAGCTAATTAATTCCACCTCAAAACATATACACATATCGCATAAAATTAATTAATTAACAATTAATTAATCATTTATTATTTAAATATCTCATAATTAAATAATAAATCTCTTTATCTCGAGTTCGTAACCCGTCATCAAATAATACATTTATGTGACTAACTAAGAGTCAAATAATACAAGGAATTAATTATTTCGTATCTCATACAAACAATTAATTTATTCTATTTGGGTGTTATCCTATAGGTGTGACCTAAAGGGATCAGCTGATCACCGCCGTCACACGACAGTAATGTCAAACTCTAGTCAGCCGATCATTACCGATTAACGATGACCAGCTGACAAATAAATAAATCCCTGATATTCCATTTACGAGATTTAATATGTAAACGCACTCATTGTGGAGGACACTACTCCAACATAATGAACAAGGACAAATGGTTCACACAACGAATCACAAGGACTAATTAACAAGCACAAATGCTTTACACAACGAGTCAAAGGGACTAATGAACAAGGACAAATAATTCACACAACGAGTCATAATGAATAATGAACTAGGACAAATGATTCACACAACGAGTCACAATGACTAATGAACTAGAACAAATGATTCACACAAGGAGTCACAATGAATAATGAACAAGGACAAATATTGTTCACACAACGAGTCACAAGGACTAATGAACAAGGACAAATGATTCACACAACGAGTGACAAGGACAAATGAAAAAGAACAAATGGTTCACACAACGAGTCACAAGGACTAATGAACAAGAACAAATGGTTCACACAACGAGTCATAAGGACTAATAAACTAGAACAAATGATTTACCCAACGAGTCACAATGACTAATGAACAAGGACAATTGGTTCACAACGAGTCACAAGGACGAATGAACAAGGACAAATGGTTCACACAAGGACTAATTAACAAGGACAAATGATTTACACAACGAGTCAAAGGAACTAATGGACAAGGACAAATGATTCACACAACGAGTCATAATGAACAATGAAGTAAATCAAATGATTCACACAACGAGTCACATTGACTAATGAACTAGAACAAATGATTTACATAACAAATCACAATGACTAATGAACAAGGACAAATGGTACACGAGTCACAAGGATTAATTAACTAGGACAAATGTTTTACACAACGAGTCAAAGGGACTAATGAACAAGGACAAATAATTCACACAACGAGTCATAATGAATAATGAACTAGGACAAATGGTTCACACAACGAGTCACAAGGAATAATTAACAAGGACAAATGATTCACACAACGAGTCACAATGACTAATGAACTAGAACAAATGATTCATACAAGGAGTTTCAATGACTAATGAACAAGGAAAAATGGTTCACACAACGAATCACAAGGACTAATTAACAAGGACAAATGCTTTACACAACGAGCTAAAGGGACTAATGAACAAGGACAAATAATTCACACAACGAGTCATAATGAATAATGAACTAGGACAAAGGGTTCACACAACGAGTCATAAGGATTAATTAACAAGGACAAATGATTCACACAACGAGTCACAATGACTAATGAACTAGAACAATTGATTCATACAAGGAGTTTCAATGACTAATGAACAAGGACAAATGGTTCACACAACGAATCACAAGGACTAATTAACAAGGACAAATGCTTTACACAACGAATCAAAGGGACTAATGAACAAGGACAAATAATTCACACAACGAGTCATAATGAATAATGAACTAGGACAAATGGTTCACACAACGAGTCATAAGGAATAATTAACAAGGACAAATGATTCACACAACGAGTCACAATGACTAATGAACTAGAACAAATGATTCATACATGTAGTTTCAATGACTAATGAACAAGGACAAATGGTTTACACAACGAATCACAAGGACTAATTAACAAGCACAAATGCTTAACACAACGAGTCAAAGGGACTAATGAACAAGGACAAATAATTCACACAACGAGTCATAATGAATAATGAACTAGGACAAATGATTCACACAACGAGTCACAATGACTAATGATCTAGAACAAATGATTCACACAAGGAGTCACAATGAATAATGAACAAGGACAAATGGTTCACACAACGAGTCACAAGGACTAATGAACAAGGACAAATGATTCACACAATGAGCCACAAGGACTAATGAAAAAGAACAAATGGTTCACACAACGAGTCACAAGGACTAATGAACAAGCACAAATGGTTCACACAACGAGTCATAAGGACTAATAAAATAGGACAAATGATTTACCCAAATGAGTCACAATGACTAATGAACAAGGACAAATGGTTCACAACGAGTCACAAGGACGAATGAACAAGGACAAATGGTTCACACAAAGAGTCACAAGGACTAATTAACAAGGACAAATGATTTACACAACGAGTCAAAGGGACTAATGGACAAGGACAAATGATTCACACAACGAGTCATAATGAATAATGAACTAAGACAAATGATTCACACAACGAGTTACAATGACTAATGAACTAGAACAAATGATTTACAAAACGAGTCACAATGATTAATGAACAAGGACAAATGGTTCACAACGAGTCACAAAGATTAATTAACAAGGACAAATGTTTTACACAACGAGTCAAAGGGACTAATGAACAAGGACAAATAATTCACACAACGAGTGATAATGAATAATGAACTAGGACAAATGGTTCACACAACGAGTCACAAGGAATAATTAACAAGGACAATTGATTCACACAACGAGTCACAATGACTAATGAACTAGAACAAATGATTCATATAAGGAGTTTCAATGACTAATGAACAAGGACAAATGGTTCACACAACGAATCACAAGGACTAATTAACAAGGACAAATGCTTTACACAACGAGTCAAAGGGACTAATGAACAAGGACAAATAATTCACACGAGTCATAATGAATAATGAACTAGGACAAAGGGTTCACACAACGAGTCATAAGGAATAATTAACAAGGACAAATGATTCACACAACGAGTCACAATGACTAATGAACAAGAACAATTGATTCATACAAGGAGTTTCAATGACTAATGAACAAGGACAAATGGTTCACACAACGAATCACAAGGACTAATTAACAAGGACAAATGCTTTACACAACGAATCAAAGGGACTAATGAACAAGGACAAATAATTCACACAACGAGTCATAATGAATAATGAACTAGGACAAATGATTCACACAACGAGTCACAATGACTAATGAACTAGAACAAATGATTCACACAAGGAGTCACAATGAATAATGAACAAGGACAAATGGTTCACACAACGAGTCACAAGGACTAATGAACAAGGACAAATGATTCACACAACGAGTGACAAGGACAAATGAAAAAGAACAAATGGTTCACACAACGAGTCACAAGGACTAATGAACAAGAACAAATGGTTCACACAACGAGTCATAAGGACTAATAAACTAGAACAAATGATTTACCCAACGAGTCACAATGACTAATGAACAAGGACAATTGGTTCACAACGAGTCACAAGGACGAATGAACAAGGACAAATGGTTCACACAAGGACTAATTAACAAGGACAAAAGATTTACACAACGAGTCAAAGGAACTAATGGACAAGGACAAATGATTCACACAACGAGTCATAATGAACAATGAAGTAAATCAAATGATTCACACAACGAGTCACATTGACTAATGAACTAGAACAAATGATTTACATAACAAATCACAATGACTAATGAACAAGGACAAATGGTACACGAGTCACAAGGATTAATTAACTAGGACAAATGTTTTACACAACGAGTCAAAGGGACTAATGAACAAGGACAAATAATTCACACAACGAGTCATAATGAATAATGAACTAGGACAAATGGTTCACACAACGAGTCACAAGGAATAATTAACAAGGACAAATAATTCACACAACGAGTCACAATGACTAATGAACTAGAACAAATGATTCATACAAGGAGTTTCAATGACTAATGAACAAGGAAAAATGGTTCACACAACGAATCACAAGGACTAATTAACAAGGACAAATGCTTTACACAACGAGTCAAAGGGACTAATGAACAAGGACAAATAATTCACACAACGAGTCATAATGAATAATGAACTAGGACAAAGGGTTCACACAACGAGTCATAAGGATTAATTAACAAGGACAAATGATTCACACAACGAGTCACAATGACTAATGAACTAGAACAATTGATTCATACAAGGAGTTTCAATGACTAATGAACAAGGACAAATGGTTCACACAACGAATCACAAGGACTAATTAACAAGGACAAATGCTTTACACAACGAATCAAAGGGACTAATGAACAAGGACAAATAATTCACACAACGAGTCATAATGAATAATGAACTAGGACAAATGGTTCACACAACGAGTCATAAGGAAAAATTAACAAGGACAAATGATTCACACAACGAGTCACAATGACTAATGAACTAGAACAAATGATTCATACATGTAGTTTCAATGACTAATGAACAAGGACAAATGGTTTACACAACGAATCACAAGGACTAATTAACAAGCACAAATGCTTTACACAACGAGTCAAAGGGACTAATGAACAAGGACAAATAATTCACACAACGAGTCATAATGAATAATGAACTAGGACAAATGATTCACACAACGAGTCACAATGACTAATGATCTAGAACAAATGATTCACACAAGGAGTCACAATGAATAATGAACAAGGACAAATGGTTCACACAACGAGTCACAAGGACTAATGAACAAGGACAAATGATTCACACAATGAGCCACAAGGACTAATGAAAAAGAACAAATGGTTCACACAACGAGTCACAAGGACTAATGAACAAGCACAAATGGTTCACACAACGAGTCATAAGGACTAATAAACTAGAACAAATGATTTACCCAATGAGTCACAATGACTAATGAACAAGGACAAATGGTTCACAACGAGTCACAAGGACGAATGAACAAGGACAAATGGTTCACACAAAGAGTCACAAGGACTAATTAACAAGGACAAATGATTTACACAACGAGTCAAAGGGACTAATGGACAAGGACAAATGATTCACACAACGAGTCATAATGAATAATGAACTAAGACAAATGATTCACACAACGAGTTACAATGACTAATGAACTAGAACAAATGATTTACAAAACGAGTCACAATGATTAATGAACAAGGACAAATGGTTCACAACGAGTCACAAAGATTAATTAACAAGGACAAATGTTTTACACAACGAGTCAAAGGGACTAATGAACAAGGACAAATAATTCACACAACGAGTGATAATGAATAATGAACTAGGACAAATGGTTCACACAACGAGTCACAAGGAATAATTAACAAGGACAATTGATTCACACAACGAGTCACAATGACTAATGAACTAGAACAAATGATTCATATAAGGAGTTTCAATGACTAATGAACAAGGACAAATGGTTCACACAACGAATCACAAGGACTAATTAACAAGGACAAATGCTTTACACAACGAGTCAAAGGGACTAATGAACAAGGACAAATAATTCACACGAGTCATAATGAATAATGAACTAGGACAAAGGGTTCACACAACGAGTCATAAGGAATAATTAACAAGGACAAATGATTCACACAACGAGTCACAATGACTAATGAACTAGAACAATTGATTCATACAAGGAGTTTCAATGACTAATGAACAAGGACAAATGGTTCACACAACGAATCACAAGGACTAATTAACAAGGACAAATGCTTTACACAACGAATCAAAGGGACTAATGAACAAGGACAAATAATTCACACAATGAGTCATAATGAATAATGAACTAGGACAAATGATTCACACAACGAGTCACAATGACTAATGAACTAGAACAAATGATTCACACAAGGAGTCACAATGAATAATGAACAAGGACAAATGGTTCACACAACGAGTCACAAGGACTAATGAACAAGGACAAATGATTCACACAACGAGTGACAAGGACAAATGAAAAAGAACAAATGGTTCACACAACGAGTCACAAGGACTAATGAACAAGAACAAATGGTTCACACAACGAGTCATAAGGACTAATAAACTAGAACAAATGATTTACCCAACGAGTCACAATGACTAATGAACAAGGACAATTGGTTCACAACGAGTCACAAGGACGAATGAACAAGGACAAATGGTTCACACAAGGACTAATTAACAAGGACAAAAGATTTACACAACGAGTCAAAGGAACTAATGGACAAGGACAAATGATTCACACAACGAGTCATAATGAACAATGAAGTAAATCAAATGATTCACACAACGAGTCACATTGACTAATGAACTAGAACAAATGATTTACATAACAAATCACAATGACTAATGAACAAGGACAAATGGTACACGAGTCACAAGGATTAATTAACTAGGACAAATGTTTTACACAACGAGTCAAAGGGACTAATGAACAAGGACAAATAATTCAAACAACGAGTCATAATGAATAATGAACTAGGACAAATGGTTCACACAACGAGTCACAAGGAATAATTAACAAGGACAAATAATTCACACAACGAGTCACAATGACTAATGAACTAGAACAAATGATTCATACAAGGAGTTTCAATGACTAATGAACAAGGAAAAATGGTTCACACAACGAATCACAAGGACTAATTAACAAGGACAAATGCTTTACACAACGAGTCAAAGGGACTAATGAACAAGGACAAATAATTCACACAACGAGTCATAATGAATAATGAACTAGGACAAAGGGTTCACACAACGAGTCATAAGGATTAATTAACAAGGACAAATGATTCACACAACGAGTCACAATGACTAATGAACTAGAACAATTGATTCATACAAGGAGTTTCAATGACTAATGAACAAGGACAAATGGTTCACACAACGAATCACAAGGACTAATTAACAAGGACAAATGCTTTACACAACGAATCAAAGGGACTAATGAACAAGGACAAATAATTCACACAACGAGTCATAATGAATAATGAACTAGGACAAATGGTTCACACAACGAGTCATAAGGAAAAATTAACAAGGACAAATGATTCACACAACGAGTCACAATGACTAATGAACTAGAACAAATGATTCATACATGTAGTTTCAATGACTAATGAACAAGGACAAATGGTTTACACAACGAATCACAAGGACTAATTAACAAGCACAAATGCTTTACACAACGAGTCAAAGGGACTAATGAACAAGGACAAATAATTCACACAACGAGTCATAATGAATAATGAACTAGGACAAATGATTCACACAACGAGTCACAATGACTAATGATCTAGAACAAATGATTCACACAAGGAGTCACAATGAATAATGAACAAGGACAAATGGTTCACACAACGAGTCACAAGGACTAATGAACAAGGACAAATGATTCACACAATGAGCCACAAGGACTAATGAAAAAGAACAAATGGTTCACACAACGAGTCACAAGGACTAATGAACAAGCACAAATGGTTCACACAACGAGTCATAAGGACTAATAAAATAGGACAAATGATTTACCCAAATGAGTCACAATGACTAATGAACAAGGACAAATGGTTCACAACGAGTCACAAGGACGAATGAACAAGGACAAATGGTTCACACAAAGAGTCACAAGGACTAATTAACAAGGACAAATGATTTACACAACGAGTCAAAGGGACTAATGGACAAGGACAAATGATTCACACAACGAGTCATAATGAATAATGAACTAAGGCAAATGATTCACACAACGAGTTACAATGACTAATGAACTAGAACAAATGATTTACAAAACGAGTCACAATGATTAATGAACAAGGACAAATGGTTCACAACGAGTCACAAAGATTAATTAACAAGGACAAATGTTTTACACAACGAGTCAAAGGGACTAATGAACAAGGACAAATAATTCACACAACGAGTGATAATGAATAATGAACTAGGACAAATGGTTCACACAACGAGTCACAAGGAATAATTAACAAGGACAATTGATTCACACAACGAGTCACAATGACTAATGAACTAGAACAAATGATTCATATAAGGAGTTTCAATGACTAATGAACAAGGACAAATGGTTCACACAACGAATCACAAGGACTAATTAACAAGGACAAATGCTTTACACAACGAGTCAAAGGGACTAATGAACAAGGACAAATAATTCACACGAGTCATAATGAATAATGAACTAGGACAAAGGGTTCACACAACGAGTCATAAGGAATAATTAACAAGGACAAATGATTCACACAACGAGTCACAATGACTAATGAACTAGAACAATTGATTCATACAAGGAGTTTCAATGACTAATGAACAAGGACAAATGGTTCACACAACGAATCACAAGGACTAATTAACAAGGACAAATGCTTTACACAATGAATCAAAGGGACTAATGAACAAGGACAAATAATACACACAACGAGTCATAATGAATAATGAACAAGGACAAATGATTCACACAACGAGTCACAATGACTAATGAACTAGAACAAATGATTCACACAAGGAGTCACAATGACTAATGAACAAGGACAAATGATTCACACAACGAGTCACAATGACTAATGAACTAGAACAAATGATTCACACAAGGAGTCACAATGACTAATGAACAAGGACAAATGGTTCACACAACGAGTCACAAGGACTAATGAACAAGGACAAATGATTCACACAACGAGTGACAAGGACTAATGAAAAAGAACAAATGGTTCACACAACGAGTCACAAGGACTAATGAACAAGAACAAATGGTTCACAACACGAGTCATAAGGACTAATAAACTAGAACAAATGATTTACCTAACGAGTCACAATGACTAATGAACAAGGACAATTGGTTCACAACGAGTCACAAGGACGAATGAACAAGGACAAATGGTTCACACAAGGACTAATTAACAAGGACAAATGATTTACACAACGAGTCAAAGGAACTAATGGACAAGGACAAATGATTCACACAACGAGTCATAATGAATAATGAACTAAATCAAATGATTCACACAACGAGTCACATTGACTAATGAACTAGAACAAATGATTTACATAACAAATCACAATGACTAATGAACAAGGACAAATGGTACACGAGTCACAAGGATTAATTAACTAGGACAAATGTTTTACACAACGAGTCAAAGGGACTAATGAACAAGGACAAATAATTCACACAACGAGTCATAATGAATAATGAACTAGGACAAATGGTTCACACAACGAGTCACAAGGAATAATTAACAAGGACAAATGATTCACACAACGAGTCGAAATGACTAATGAACTAGAACAAATGATTCATACAAGGAGTTTCAATGACTAATGAACAAGGACAAATGGTTCACACAACGAATCACGAGGACTAATTAACAAGGACAAATGCTTTACACAACGAGTCAAAGGGACTAATGAACAAGGACAAATAATTCACACAACGAGTCATAATGAATAATGAACTAGGACAATGGGTTCACACAACGAGTCATAAGGAATAATTAACAAGGACAAATGATTCACACAACGAGTCACAATGACTAATGAACTAGAACAATTGATTCATACAAAGAGTTTCAATGACTAATGAACAAGGACAAATGGTTCACACAACGAATCACAAGGACTAATTAACAAGGACAAATGCTTTACACAACGAATCAAAGGGACTAATGAACAAGGACAAATAATTCACACAACGAGTCATAATGAATAATGAACTAGGACAAAGGGTTCACACAACGAGTCATAAGGAATAATTAACAAGGACAAATGATTCACACAACGAGTCACAATGACTAATGAACTAGAACAATTGATTCATACAAAGAGTTTCAATGACTAATGAACAAGGACAAATGGTTCACACAACGAATCACGAGGACTAATTAACAAGGACAAATGCTTTACACAACGAATCAAAGGGACTAATGAACAAGGACAAATAATTAACACAATGAGTCATAATGAATAATGAACTAGGACAAATGGTTCACACAACGAGTCATAAGGAATAATTAACAAGGACAAATGATTCACACAACGAGTCACAATGACTAATGAACTAGAACAAATGATTCATACATGTAGTTTCAATGACTAATGAACAAGGACAAATGGTTCACACAACGAATCACAAGGACTAATTAACAAGGACAAATGCTTTACACAACGAGTCAAAGGGACTAATGAACAAGGACAAATAATTCACAAAACGAGTCATAATGAATAATGAACTAGGACAAATGATTCACACAACGAGTCACAATGACTAATGAACTAGAACAAATGATTCACACAAGGAGTCACAATGAATAATGAACAAGGACAAATGGTTCACACAACGAGTCACAAGGACTAATGAACAAGGACAAATGATTCACACAATGAGCCACAAGGACTAATGAAAAAGAACAAATGGTTCACACAACGAGTCATAAGGACTAATAAAATAGAACAAATGATTTACCCAAATGAGTCACAATGACTAATGAACAAGGACAAATGGTTCACAACGAGTCACAAGGACGAATGAACAAGGACAAATGGTTCACACAAAGAGTCACAAGGACTAATTAACAAGGACAAATGATTTACACAACGAGTCAAAGGGACTAATGGACAAGGACAAATGATTCACACGAGTCATAATGAATAATGAACTAAGACAAATGATTCACACAACGAGTTACAATGACTAATGAACTAGAACAAATGATTTACTTAACGAGTCACAATGATTAATGAACAAGGACAAATAGTTCACAACGAGTCACAAAGATTAATTAACAAGGACAAATGTTTTACACAACGAGTTAAAGGAACTAATGAACAAGGACAAATAATTCACACAACGAGTCATAATGAATAATGAACTAGGACAAATGGTTCACACAACGAGTCACAAGGAATAATTAACAAGGACAAATGATTCACACAACGAGTCACAATGACTAATGAACTAGAACAAATGATTTACACAACGAGTCACAATGACAAATGAACAAGGACAAATGGTTCACAACGAGTCACTAGGACGAATGAACAAGGACAAATGGTTCACACAAGGACTAATTAACAAGGACAAATGATTAACACAACGAGTCAAAGGAACTAATGGACAAGGACAAATGATTCACACAATGAGTCATAATGAATAATGAACTAAATCAAATGATTCACACAACGAGTCACAATGACTAATGAACTAGAACAAATGATTTACATAACGAATCACAATGACTAATGAACAAGGACAAACGGTACACGAGTCACAAGGATTAATTAACTAGGACAAATGTTTTACACAACGAGTCAAAGGGACTAATGAACAAGGACAAATAATTCACACAACGAGTCATAATGAATAATGAACTAGGACAAATGGTTCTCACAAGTCCTCACAAGGAATAATTAACAAGGACAATTGATTCACACAACGAGTCACAATGACTAATGAACTAGAACAAATGATTCATACAAGGAGTTTTAATGACTAATGAACAAGGACAAATGGTTCACACAACGAATCACAAGGACTAATTAACAAGGATAAATGCTTTACACAACGAGTCAAAAGGACTAATGAACAAGGACAAATAATTCACACGAGTCATAATGAATAATGAACTAGGACAAAGGGTTCACACAACGAGTCATAAGGAATAATTAACAAGGACAAATGATTCACACAACGAGTCACAATGACTAATGAACTAGAACAAATGATTCATACAAGGAGTTTCAATGACTAATGAACAAGGACAAATGGTTCACACAACGAATCACAAGGACTAATTAACAAGGACAAATGCTTTACACAACGATTCAAAGGGACTAATGAACAAGGACAAATAATACACACAACGAGTTATAATGAATAATGAACAAGGATAAATGATTCACACAACGAGTCACAATGACTAATGAACTAGAACAAATGATTCACACAAGGAGTCACAATGACTAATGAACAAGGACAAATGATTCACACAACGAGTCACAATGACTAATGAACTAGAACAAATGATTCACACAAGGAGTCACAATGACTAATGAACAAGGACAAATGGTTCACACAACGAGTCACAAGGACTAATGAACAAGGACAAATGATTCACACAACGAGTGACAAGGACTAATGAAAAAGAACAAATGGTTCACACAACGAGTCACAAGGACTAATGAACAAGGACAATTGGTTCACAACGAGTCACAAGGACGAATGAACAAGGACAAATGGTTCACACAAGGACTAATTAACAAGGACAAATGATTTACACAACGAGTCAAAGGAACTAATGGACAAGGACAAATGATTCACACAACGAGTCATAATGAATAATGAACTAAATCAAATGATTCACACAATGAGTCACATTGACTAATGAACTAGAACAAATGATTTACATAACAAATCACAATGACTAATGAACAAGGACAAATGGTACACGAGTCACAAGGATTAATTAACTAGGACAAATGTTTTACACAACGAGTCAAAGGGACTAATGAACAAGGACAAATAATTCACACAACGAGTCATAATGAATAATGAACTAGGAAAAATGGAACACACAACGAGTCACAAGTAATAATTAACAAGGACAAATGATTCACACAACGAGTCACAATGACTAATGAACTAGAACAAATGATTCATACAAGGTGTTTCAATGACTAATGAACAAGGACAAATGGTTCACACAACGAGTCACAAGGAATAATTAACAAGGACAAATGATTCACACAACGAGTCACAATGACTAATGAACTAGAACAAATGATTTACAGAACGAGTCACAATGACTAATGAACAAGGACAAATGGTTCACAACGAGTCACTAGGACGAATGAACAAGGACAAATGGTTCACACAAGGACTAATTAACAAGGATAAATGATTTACACAACGAGTCAAAGGAACTAATGGACAAGGACAAATGATTCACACAACGAGTCATAATGAATAATGAACTAAATCAAATGATTCACACAACGAGTCACAATGACTAATGAACTAGAACAAATGATTTACATAACGAATCACAATGACTAATGAACAAGGACAAATGGTACACGAGTCACAAGGATTAATTAAATAGGACAAATGTTTTACACAACGAGTCAAAGGGACAAATGAACAAGGACAAATAATTCACACAACGAGTCATAATGAATAATGAACTAGGACAAATGGTTCACACAACGAGTCACAAGGAATAATTAACAAGGACAAATGATTCACACAACGAGTCGAAATGACTAATGAACTAGAACAAATGATTCATACAAGGAGTTTCAATGACTAATGAACAAGGACAAATGGTTCACACAACGAATCACGAGGACTAATTAACAAGGACAAATGCTTTACACAACGAGTCAAAGGGACTAATGAACAAGGACAAATAATTCACACAACGAGTCATAATGAATAATGAACTAGGACAATGGGTTCACACAACGAGTCATAAGGAATAATTAACAAGGACAAATGATTCACACAACGAGTCACAATGACTAATGAACTAGAACAATTGATTCATACAAAGAGTTTCAATGACTAATGAACAAGGACAAATGGTTCACACAACGAATCACAAGGACTAATTAACAAGGACAAATGCTTTACACAACGAATCAAAGGGACTAATGAACAAGGACAAATAATTCACACAACGAGTCATAATGAATAATGAACTAGGACAAAGGGTTCACACAACGAGTCATAAGGAATAATTAACAAGGACAAATGATTCACACAACGAGTCACAATGACTAATGAACTAGAACAATTGATTCATACAAAGAGTTTCAATGACTAATGAACAAGGACAGATGGTTCACACAACGAATCACGAGGACTAATTAACAAGGACAAATGCTTTACACAACGAATCAAAGGGACTAATGAACAAGGACAAATAATTAACACAATGAGTCATAATGAATAATGAACTAGGACAAATGGTTCACACAACGAGTCATAAGGAATAATTAACAAGGACAAATGATTCACACAACGAGTCACAATGACTAATGAACTAGAACAAATGATTCATACATGTAGTTTCAATGACTAATGAACAAGGACAAATGGTTCACACAACGAATCACAAGGACTAATTAACAAGGACAAATGCTTTACACAACGAGTCAAAGGGACTAATGAACAAGGACAAATAATTCACAAAACGAGTCATAATGAATAATGAACTAGGACAAATGATTCACACAACGAGTCACAATGACTAATGAACTAGAACAAATGATTCACACAAGGAGTCACAATGAATAATGAACAAGGACAAATGGTTCACACAACGAGTCACAAGGACTAATGAACAAGGACAAATGATTCACACAATGAGCCACAAGGACTAATGAAAAAGAACAAATGGTTCACACAACGAGTCATAAGGACTAATAAAATAGAACAAATGATTTACCCAAATGAGTCACAATGACTAATGAACAAGGACAAATGGTTCACAACGAGTCACAAGGACGAATGAACAAGGACAAATGGTTCACACAAAGAGTCACAAGGACTAATTAACAAGGACAAATGATTTACACAACGAGTCAAAGGGACTAATGGACAAGGACAAATGATTCACACGAGTCATAATGAATAATGAACTAAAACAAATGATTCACACAACGAGTTACAATGACTAATGAACTAGAACAAATGATTTACTTAACGAGTCACAATGATTAATGAACAAGGACAAATAGTTCACAACGAGTCACAAAGATTAATTAACAAGGACAAATGTTTTACACAACGAGTTAAAGGAACTAATGAACAAGGACAAATAATTCACACAACGAGTCATAATGAATAATGAACTAGGACAAATGGTTCACACAACGAGTCACAAGGAATAATTAACAAGGACAAATGATTCACACAACGAGTCACAATGACTAATGAACTAGAACAAATGATTTACACAACGAGTCACAATGACAAATGAACAAGGACAAATGGTTCACAACGAGTCACTAGGACGAATGAACAAGGACAAATGGTTCACACAAGGACTAATTAACAAGGACAAATGATTAACACAACGAGTCAAAGGAACTAATGGACAAGGACAAATGATTCACACAATGAGTCATAATTAATAATGAACTAAATCAAATGATTCACACAACGAGTCACAATGACTAATGAACTAGAACAAATGATTTACATAACGAATCACAATGACTAATGAACAAGGACAAATGGTACACGAGTCACAAGGATTAATTAACTAGGACAAATGTTTTACACAACGAGTCAAAGGGACTAATGAACAAGGACAAATAATTCACACAACGAGTCATAATGAATAATGAACTAGGACAAATGGTTCTCACAACGAGTCACAAGGAATAATTAACAAGGACAATTGATTCACACAACGAGTCACAATGACTAATGAACTAGAACAAATGATTCATACAAGGAGTTTTAATGACTAATGAACAAGGACAAATGGTTCACACAACGAATCACAAGGACTAATTAACAAGGATAAATGCTTTACACAACGAGTCAAAAGGACTAATGAACAAGGACAAATAATTCACACGAGTCATAATGAATAATGAACTAGGACAAAGGGTTCACACAACGAGTCATAAGGAATAATTAACAAGGACAAATGATTCACACAACGAGTCACAATGACTAATGAACTAGAACAAATGATTCACACAAGGAGTCACAATGAATAATGAACAAGGACAAATGGTTCACACAACGAGTCACAAGGACTAATGAACAAGGACAAATGATTCACACAATGAGCCACAAGGACTAATGAAAAAGAACAAATGGTTCACACAACGAGTCATAAGGACTAATAAAATAGAACAAATGATTTACCCAGCGAGTCACAATGACTAATGAACAAGGACAAATGGTTCACAACGAGTCACAAGGACGAATGAACAAGGACAAATGGTTCACACAAAGAGTCACAAGGACTAATTAACAAGGACAAATGATTTACACAACGAGTCAAAGGGACTAATGGACAAGGACAAATGATTCACACGAGTCATAATGAATAATGAACTAAAACAAATGATTCACACAACGAGTTACAATGACTAATGAACTAGAACAAATGATTTACTTAACGAGTCACAATGATTAATGAACAAGGACAAATAGTTCACAACGAGTCACAAAGATTAATTAACAAGGACAAATGTTTTACACAACGAGTTAAAGGAACTAATGAACAAGGACAAATAATTCACACAACGAGTCATAATGAATAATGAACTAGGACAAATGGTTCACACAACGAGTCACAAGGAATAATTAACAAGGACAAATGATTCACACAACGAGTCACAATGACTAATGAACTAGAACAAATGATTTACACAACGAGTCACAATGACAAATGAACAAGGACAAATGGTTCACAACGAGTCACTAGGACGAATGAACAAGGACAAATGGTTCACACAAGGACTAATTAACAAGGACAAATGATTAACACAACGAGTCAAAGGAACTAATGGACAAGGACAAATGATTCACACAATGAGTCATAATGAATAATGAACTAAATCAAATGATTCACACAACGAGTCACAATGACTAATGAACTAGAACAAATGATTTACATAACGAATCACAATGACTAATGAACAAGGACAAATGGTACACGAGTCACAAGGATTAATTAACTAGGACAAATGTTTTACACAACGAGTCAAAGGGACTAATGAACAAGGACAAATAATTCACACAACGAGTCATAATGAATAATGAACTAGGACAAATGGTTCTCACAACGAGTCACAAGGAATAATTAACAAGGACAATTGATTCACACAACGAGTCACAATGACTAATGAACTAGAACAAATGATTCATACAAGGAGTTTTAATGACTAATGAACAAGGACAAATGGTTCACACAACGAATCACAAGGACTAATTAACAAGGATAAATGCTTTACACAACGAGTCAAAAGGACTAATGAACAAGGACAAATAATTCACACGAGTCATAATGAATAATGAACTAGGACAAAGGGTTCACACAACGAGTCATAAGGAATAATTAACAAGGACAAATGATTCACACAACGAGTCACAATGACTAATGAACTAGAACAAATGATTCATACAAGGAGTTTCAATGACTAATGAACAAGGACAAATGGTTCACACAACGAATCACAAGGACTAATTAACAAGGACAAATGCTTTACACAACGAATCAAAGGGACTAATGAACAAGGACAAATAATACACACAACGAGTTATAATGAATAATGAACAAGGATAAATGATTCACACAACGAGTCACAATGACTAATGAACTAGAACAAATGATTCACACAAGGAGTCACAATGACTAATGAACAAGGACAAATGATTCACACAACGAGTCACAATGACTAATGAACTAGAACAAATGATTCACACAAGGAGTCACAATGACTAATGAACAAGGACAAATGGTTCACACAACGAGTCACAAGGACTAATGAACAAGGACAAATGATTCACACAACGAGTGACAAGGACTAATGAAAAAGAACAAATGGTTCACACAACGAGTCACAAGGACTAATGAACAAGGACAATTGGTTCACAACGAGTCACAAGGACGAATGAACAAGGACAAATGGTTCACACAAGGACTAATTAACAAGGACAAATGATTTACACAACGAGTCAAAGGAACTAATGGACAAGGACAAATGATTCACACAACGAGTCATAATGAATAATGAACTAAATCAAATGATTCACACAATGAGTCACATTGACTAATGAACTAGAACAAATGATTTACATAACAAATCACAATGACTAATGAACAAGGACAAATGGTACACGAGTCACAAGGATTAATTAAATAGGACAAATGTTTTACACAACGAGTCAAAGGGACAAATGAACAAGGACAAATAATTCACACAACGAGTCATAATGAATAATGAACTAGGACAAATGGTTCACACAACGAGTCACAAGGAATAATTAACAAGGACAAATGATTAACACAACGAGTCACAATGACTAATGAACTAGAACAAATGATTCATACAAGGAGTTTCAATGACTAATGAACAAGGACAAATGGTTCACACAATGAATCACAAGGACTAATTAACAAGGACAAATGCTTTACACAACGAGTCAAAGGGACTAATGAACAAGGACAAATAATTCACAAAACGAGTCATAATGAATAATGAACTAGGACAAATGATTCACACAACGAGTCACAATGACTAATGAACTAGAACAAATGATTCACACAAGGAGTCACAATGAATAATGAACAAGGACAAATGGTTCACACAACGAGTCACAAGGACTAATGAACAAGGACAAATGATTCACACAATGAGCCACAAGGACTAATGAAAAAGAACAAATGGTTCACACAACGAGTCATAAGGACTAATAAAATAGAACAAATGATTTACCCAAATGAGTCACAATGACTAATGAACAAGGACAAATGGTTCACAACGAGTCACAAGGACGAATGAACAAGGACAAATGGTTCACACAAAGAGTCACAAGGACTAATTAACAAGGACAAATGATTTACACAATGAGTCAAAGGGACTAATGGACAAGGACAAATGATTCACACGAGTCATAATGAATAATGAACTAAGACAAATGATTCACACAACGAGTTACAATGACTAATGAACTAGAACAAATGATTTACTTAACGAGTCACAATGATTAATGAACAAGGACAAATAGTTCACAACGAGTCACAAAGATTAATTAACAAGGACAAATGTTTTACACAACGAGTTAAAGGAACTAATGAACAAGGACAAATAATTCACACAACGAGTCATAATGAATAATGAACTAGGACAAATGGTTCACACAACGAGTCACAAGGAATAATTAACAAGGACAAATGATTCACACAACGAGTCACAATGACTAATGAACTAGAACAAATGATTTACACAATGAGTCACAATGACAAATGAACAAGGACAAATGGTTCACAACGAGTCACTAGGACGAATGAACAAGGACAAATGGTTCACACAAGGACTAATTAACAAGGACAAATGATTAACACAACGAGTCAAAGGAACTAATGGACAAGGACAAATGATTCACACAATGAGTCATAATGAATAATGAACTAAATCAAATGATTCACACAACGAGTCACAATGACTAATGAACTAGAACAAATGATTTACATAACGAATCACAATGACTAATGAACAAGGACAAATGGTACACGAGTCACAAGGATTAATTAACTAGGACAAATGTTTTACACAACGAGTCAAAGGGACTAATGAACAAGGACAAATAATTCACACAACGAGTCATAATGAATAATGAACTAGGACAAATGGTTCTCACAACGAGTCACAAGGAATAATTAACAAGGACAATTGATTCACACAACGAGTCACAATGACTAATGAACTAGAACAAATGATTCATACAAGGAGTTTTAATGACTAATGAACAAGGACAAATGGTTCACACAACGAATCACAAGGACTAATTAACAAGGATAAATGCTTTACACAACGAGTCAAAAGGACTAATGAACAAGGACAAATAATTCACACGAGTCATAATGAATAATGAACTAGGACAAAGGGTTCACACAACGAGTCATAAGGAATAATTAACAAGGACAAATGATTCACACAACGAGTCACAATGACTAATGAACTAGAACAAATGATTCATACAAGGAGTTTCAATGACTAATGAACAAGGACAAATGGTTCACACAACGAATCACAAGGACTAATTAACAAGGACAAATGCTTTACACAACGAATCAAAGGGACTAATGAACAAGGACAAATAATACACACAACGAGTTATAATGAATAATGAACAAGGATAAATGATTCACACAACGAGTCACAATGACTAATGAACTAGAACAAATGATTCACACAAGGAGTCACAATGACTAATGAACAAGGACAAATGATTCACACAACGAGTCACAATGACTAATGAACTAGAACAAATGATTCACACAAGGAGTCACAATGACTAATGAACAAGGACAAATGGTTCACACAACGAGTCACAAGGACTAATGAACAAGGACAAATGATTCACACAACGAGTGACAAGGACTAATGAAAAAGAACAAATGGTTCACACAACGAGTCACAAGGACTAATGAACAAGGACAATTGGTTCACAACGAGTCACAAGGACGAATGAACAAGGACAAATGGTTCACACAAGGACTAATTAACAAGGACAAATGATTTACACAACGAGTCAAAGGAACTAATGGACAAGGACAAATGATTCACACAACGAGTCATAATGAATAATGAACTAAATCAAATGATTCACACAATGAGTCACATTGACTAATGAACTAGAACAAATGATTTACATAACAAATCACAATGACTAATGAACAAGGACAAATGGTACACGAGTCACAAGGATTAATTAACTAGGACAAATGTTTTACACAACGAGTCAAAGGGACTAATGAACAAGGACAAATAATTCACACAACGAGTCATAATGAATAATGAACTAGGAAAAATGGAACACACAACGAGTCACAAGTAATAATTAACAAGGACAAATGATTCACACAACGAGTCACAATGACTAATGAACTAGAACAAATGATTCATACAAGGTGTTTCAATGACTAATGAACAAGGACAAATGGTTCACACAACGAGTCACAAGGAATAATTAACAAGGACAAATGATTCACACAACGAGTCACAATGACTAATGAACTAGAACAAATGATTTACATAACGAGTCACAATGACAAATGAACAAGGACAAATGGTTCACAACGAGTCACTAGGACGAATGAACAAGGACAAATGGTTCACACAAGGACTAATTAACAAGGATAAATGATTTACACAACGAGTCAAAGGAACTAATGGACAAGGACAAATGATTCACACAACGAGTCATAATGAATAATGAACTAAATCAAATGATTCATACAACGAGTCACAATGACTAATGAACTAGAACAAATGATTTACATAACGAATCACAATGACTAATGAACAAGGACAAATGGTACACGAGTCACAAGGATTAATTAAATAGGACAAATGTTTTACACAACGAGTCAAAGGGACAAATGAACAAGGACAAATAATTCACACAACGAGTCATAATGAATAATGAACTAGGACAAATGGTTCACACAACGAGTCACAAGGAATAATTAACAAGGACAAATGATTAACACAACGAGTCACAATGACTAATGAACTAGAACAAATGATTCATACAAGGAGTTTCAATGACTAATGAACAAGGACAAATGGTTCACACAATGAATCACAAGGACTAATTAACAAGGACAAATGCTTTACACAACGAGTCAAAGGGACTAATGAACAAGGACAAATAATTCACAAAACGAGTCATAATGAATAATGAACTAGGACAAATGATTCACACAACGAGTCACAATGACTAATGAACTAGAACAAATGATTCACACAAGGAGTCACAATGAATAATGAACAAGGACAAATGGTTCATACAACGAGTCACAAGGACTAATGAACAAGGACAAATGATTCACACAATGAGCCACAAGGACTAATGAAAAAGAACAAATGGTTCACACAACGAGTCATAAGGACTAATAAAATAGAACAAATGATTTACCCAGCGAGTCACAATGACTAATGAACAAGGACAAATGGTTCACAACGAGTCACAAGGACGAATGAACAAGGACAAATGGTTCACACAAAGAGTCACAAGGACTAATTAACAAGGACAAATGATTTACACAACGAGTCAAAGGGACTAATGGACAAGGACAAATGATTCACACGAGTCATAATGAATAATGAACTAAGACAAATGATTCACACAACGAGTTACAATGACTAATGAACTAGAACAAATGATTTACTTAACGAGTCACAATGATTAATGAACAAGGACAAATGGTTCACAACGAGTCACAAAGATTAATTAACAAGGACAAATGTTTTACACAACGAGTCAAAGGGACTAATGAACAAGGACAAATAATTCACACAACGAGTCATAATGAATAATGAACTAGGACAAATGGTTCACACAACGAGTCACAAGGAATAATTAACAAGGACAAATGATTCACACAACGAGTCACAATGACTAATGAACTAGAACAAATGATTTACACAACGAGTCACAATGACAAATGAACAAGGACAAATGGTTCACAACGAGTCACAAGGACGAATGAACAAGGACAAATGGTTCACACAAGGACAAATGATTTACACGGACAAATGATTTACACAACGAGTCAAAGGAACTAATGGACAAGGACAAATGATTCACACAACGAGTCATAATGAATAATGAACTAAATCAAATGATTCACACAACGAGTCACAATGACTAATGAACTAGAACAAATGATTTACATAACGAATCACAATGACTAATGAACAAGGACAAATGGTACACGAGTCACATAGATTAATTAACTAGGACAAATGTTTTACACAACGAGTCAAAGGGACTAATGAACAAGGACAAATAATTCACACAACGAGTCATAATGAATAATGAACTAGGACAAATGGTTCTCACAACGAGTCACAAGGAATAATTAACAAGGACAATTGATTCACACAACGAGTCACAATGACTAATGAACTAGAACAAATGATTCATACAAGGAGTTTCAATGACTAATGAACAAGGACAAATGGTTCACACAACGAATCACAAGGACTAATTAACAAGGATAAATGCTTTACACAACGAGTCAAAGGGACTAATGAACAAGGACAAATAATTCACACGAGTCATAATGAATAATGAACTAGGACAAAGGGTTCACACAACGAGTCATAAGGAATAATTAACAAGGACAAATGATTCACACAACGAGTCACAATGACTAATGAACTAGAACAAATGATTCATACAAGGAGTTTCAATGACTAATGAACAAGGACAAATGGTTCACACAACGAATCACAAGGACTAGTTAACAAGGACAAATGCTTTACACAACGAATCAAAGGGACTAATGAACAAGGACAAATAATACACACAACGAGTTATAATGAATAATGAACAAGGACAAATGATTCACACAACGAGTCACAATGACTAATGAACTAGAACAAATGATTCACACAAGGAGTCACAATGACTAATGAACAAGGACAAATGATTCACACAACGAGTCACAATGACTAATGAACTAGAACAAATGATTCACACAAGGAGTCACAATGACTAATGAACAAGGACAAATGGTTCACACAACGAGTCACAAGGACTAATGAACAAGGACAAATGATTCACACAACGAGTGACAAGGACTAATGAAAAAGAACAAATGGTTCACACAACGAGTCACAAGGACTAATGAACAAGGACAATTGGTTCACAACGAGTCACAAGGACGAATGAACAAGGACAAATGGTTCAAACAAGGACTAATTAACTAGGACAAATGATTTACACAACGAGTCAAAGGAACTAATGGACAAGGACAAATGATTCACACAACGAGTCATAATGAATAATGAACTAAATCAAATGATTCACACAATGAGTCACATTGACTAATGAACTAGAACAAATGATTTACATAACAAATCACAATGACTAATGAACAAGGACAAATGGTACACGAGTCACAAGGATTAATTAACTAGGACAAATGTTTTACACAACGAGTCAAAGGGACTAATGAACAAGGACAAATAATTCACACAACGAGTCATAATGAATAATGAACTAGGAAAAATGGAACACACAACGAGTCACAAGTAATAATTAACAAGGACAAATGATTCACACAACGAGTCACAATGACTAATGAACTAGAACAAATGATTCATACAAGGTGTTTCAATGACTAATGAACAAGGACAAATGGTTCACACAACGAGTCACAAGGAATAATTAACAAGGACAAATGATTCACACAACGAGTCACAATGACTAATGAACTAGAACAAATGATTTACTGAGCGAGTCACAATGACAAATGAACAAGGACAAATGGTTCACAACGAGTCACTAGGGGCGAATGAACAAGGACAAATGGTTCACACAAGGACTAATTAACAAGGATAAATGATTTACACAACGAGTCAAAGGAACTAATGGACAAGGACAAATGATTCACACAACGAGTCATAATGAATAATGAACTAAATCAAATGATTCATACAACGAGTCACAATGACTAATGAACTAGAACAAATGATTTACATAACGAATCACAATGACTAATGAACAAGGACAAATGGTACACGAGTCACAAGGATTAATTAAATAGGACAAATGTTTTACAAAACGAGTCAAAGGGACTAATGAACAAGGACAAATAATTCACACAACGAGTCATAATGAATAATGAACTAGGACAAATGGTTCACACAACGAGTCACAAGGAATAATTAACAAGGACAAATGTTTAACACAACGAGTCACAATGACTAATGAACTAGAACAAATGATTCATACAAGGAGTTTCAATGACTAATGAACAAGGACAAATGGTTCACACAATGAATCACAAGGACTAATTAACAAGGACAAATGCTTTACACAACGAGTCAAAGGGACTAATGAACAAGGACAAATAATTCACACAACGAGTCATAATGAATAATGAACTAGGACAAAGGGTTCACACAACGAGTCATAAGGAATAATTAACAAGGACAAATGATTCACACAACGAGTCACAATGACTAATGAACTAGAACAATTGATTCATACAAGGAGTTTCAATGACTAATGAACAAGGACAAATGGTTCACACAACGAATCACAAGGACTAATTAACAAGGACAAATGCTTTACACAACGAATCAAAGGGACTAATGAACAAGGACAAATAATTCACACAACGAGTCATAATGAATAATGAACTAGGACAAATGGTTCACACAACGAGTCATAAGGAATAATTAACAAGGACAAATGATTCACACAACGAGTCACAATGACTAATGAACTAGAACAAATGATTCATACATGTAGTTTCAATGACTAATGAACAAGGACAAATGGTTCACACAACGAATCACAAGGACTAATGAACAAGGACAAATGATTCACACAACGAGTCACAAGGACTAATGAAAAAAAACAAATGGTTCACACAATGAGTCACAAGGACTAATGAACAAGAACAAATGATTCACACAACGAGTCATAAGGACTAATGATATATAACAAATGATTTACACAACAAGTCACAATGACTAATGAACAAGGACAAATGGTTCACAATGAGTCACAAGGACGAATGAACAAGGACAAATGGTTCACACAAGGAGTCACAAGGACTAATTAACAAGGATAAATGATTTACACAACGAGTCAAAGGGACTAATGGACAAGGACAAATGGTTCACACAACGAGTCATAATTAATAATGAACTAAAACAAATGATTCACACAACGAGTCACAATGACTAATGAACTAGAACAATTGATTCATACAAGGAGTTTCAATGACTAATGAACAAGGACAAATGGTTCACACAACGAATCACAAGGACTAATTAACAAGGACAAATGCTTTACACAACGAATCAAAGGGACTAATGAACAAGGACAAATAATTCACACAACGAGTCATAATGAATAATGAACTAGGACAAATGGTTCACACAACGAGTCATAAAGAATAATTAACAAGGACAAATGATTCACACAACGAGTCACAATGACTAATGAACTAGAACAAATGATTCATACATGTAGTTTCAATGACTAATGAACAAGGACAAATGGTTCACACAACGAATCACAAGGACTAATGAACAAGGACAAATGATTCACACAACGAGTCACAAGGACTAATGAAAAAAACAAATGGTTCACACAATGAGTCACAAGGACTAATGAACAAGAACAAATGGTTCACACAACGAGTCATAAGGACTAATGATCTATAACAAATGATTTACACAACAAGTCACAATGACTAATGAACAAGGACAAATGGTTCACAATGAGTCACAAGGACAAATGAACAAGAACAAATGGTTCACACAAGGAGTCACAAGGACTAATTAACAAGGATAAATGATTTACACAACGAGTCAAAGGGACTAATGGACAAGGACAAATGGTTCACACAACGAGTCATAATTAATAATGAACTAAAACAAATGATTCACACAACGAGTCACAATGACTAATGAACTAGAACAATTGATTCATACAAGGAGTTTCAATGACTAATGAACAAGGACAAATGGTTCACACAACGAATCACAAGGACTAATTAACAAGGACAAATGCTTTACACAACGAATCAAAGGGACTAATGAACAAGGACAAATAATTCACACAACGAGTCATAATGAATAATGAACTAGGACAAATGGTTCACACAACGAGTCATAAGGAATAATTAACAAGGACAAATGATTCACACAACGAGTCAAAGGGACTAATGAACAACGACAAATAATTCACATAACGAGTCACAAAGACTAATGAACTAGATAAAATGATTTACACAACGAGTCAAAGGAACTAATGGACAAGGACAAATGATTCACACAACGAGTCATAATGAATAATGAACTAGGACAAATGGTTCTCACAACGAGTCACAAGGAATAATTAACAAGGACAATTGATTCACACAATGAGTCACAATGACTAATGAACTAGAACAAATGATTCATACAAGGAGTTTCAATGACTAATGAACAAGGACAAATGGTTCACACAAC